>NW_027186304.1:13375364-13442707 GCF_028583685.1 Petaurus breviceps papuanus
AACACTTCTCAAAGTCAGCCCCCCAAACAAAGCCTCACATCAGGGCTTATATAGCCTTCTCCTGGCTCAGAGAATGTAACAACCTTTTGGACCCACTGGCCAATCAAAAAGTATGTACTGAAATACAAGCCTCCCACCCCAGGCTCCAGGTGCATCCCAGCCTAGGGGCAGGGAAGATCTTTAAATTTGCATTCCCATTACAGATGCACATATTTCTCTCCATCATGAGTCTTTTGGGATTGACTTATATCACTGCATTGCTGAGAAGAGTCCAGTCTATCGAAGTTGGTCATCACACATACATTGTGTCTGTAATTGTGTACAAATTTCTCCTGGTTCTACTCTTCTCACTCAGAATCAGTTTGTATAAGCCTCTCCAGGTAAATATGAAGAACGTCTGCTCCTCGTTTCTTATATCACAATAGTATTCCATAACATGCATATATCACAACTTGTTCAGCCATTCCCCAATTGATGGGCACCCCCTTAATTTCCAATTCTTTGCTACCACACAAAGAGCTGCTATAAACCCTTTTGTACATATGGGTCTTTCTCCCATTTCCTTTCCTAGAGGAGAAGGTAAAGGAATTAGAGGAAGAAATAGCAAAACTATACTAGTGGGAGACCTTAATCTCCCCCTATCTGAACTTGATAAATCTAACCTCAAAATAAACAAGAAAGAAGTTAAGGAGGTGAAAAGGATTTTAGAGAGGAAAGGTATGATAGATCTCTGAAAACTGAATGGGGATAAAAAGGAATATACTTTCTTCTCAGCGGTTCATGGCACATACTCAAAAATTGACCACATTCTAGGGCATAAAATCCTCACAATTCTATGCAGTGATGCAGAAATATTAAATGCATCTTTCTCAGATCATGATGAAATAAAAATTATATGCAATAAAGGGCCAGGGAAAGACAGAGTAAAAACTAATTGGAAATTAAACAATTTAATCCTAAAGAATGGTGGGTCAAACAAGAAATTATAAAAACAATCAGTAATTTCATTCAAGAGAATGATAATAATGAGACAACTTACCAAAATTTGTGGGATACATTAAAGATTGTATTTGTTTTAATCCTGGATATTTGCAGAATCTTTAGTAAATCAAAATCACTTAGTCTTTCAAAACCTGACCTTCTTCATCTGTAAACTGAGAGATTTGACCTAGATGATCTCCAGATCATTTCAACTCTATAATCTCATGTAATCTAGTACTGCCTCCTCTACAGGGCTCTCCATGATTAAGTGAAGTGGTGGGTAATAACATTTGTAGCAGTATTCATTTATTCTCTTATAAGCTTGTATACTAGCTTGTTTCATTCCACTCAAAAGCAAGGTAGTACTAAATATATAACCCAGTCAAACTCTCATGAATATATAGCTTCATTTGTTTTTATAATTATGTAAGAGAGCAAAGCAATGTGAAATCATTTCATACCAAAGGATATATACATAAAATTTTGAAATCATAGGGAGATGCATAATATAAACTTGTAAAAATGTGTGCTGACTATGTTCATCTTACTACAAAAGGTTGAATGACTAATATAAGATAGATAAGTTTTATAAATGTGCCCAATTGGCCTTTAATTATGTGGGAAGAAGGGAAAAGTTGTTAAGACAAAAAGATATTTAACAGTATCCTATCCATTGTTTCCTTTTAGGTGGAAAACTCTGGGCTTGTATTTTATCTCTTGAGGTCCTCTATCTACTGTGACCTTGGGGTAAAGCCAAATGTCACACAGGCCTGAGTTCTCTGTTATACTTACCTCTTCTCTAAGAATCATCTCCATGGAGAATTGGTGGGATTTGGGTAGGGGAGGAAGTTACTCAGTTACACCAAGAGAGAGGGATCTAGGTTCTGCTGCTGTGTGTTCACATCTGAGGGGTGTGAATTGGAGAAGCATTTTGTCCTCTGTAGCTGTGATTTCTTACTTATACATTGCTACCTAGAGCTATTACATTGGTGCAATCCTTCTTCCTTCCAGGAGGCTCCAGGAGACTAGCAGAAGAGTGTTTAAGGGCGAGTAGCCTTATTGAATTGGAGACAAGCTCATGATTGGCTAGATGGGACACTGCCCATGTTTTCATACTTCCAATGGTTGATTTTACAACCCTTAAAGGTCAAGCCACAGGCGGGAAGAATCATTCCATAAGCCCTGCTTGAGAGGCCCCTACCTTAGATACATATCTAGAATATTCCTGAGAGAAAAAAAAAATGTGTGTGTGTGTGTGTGTCTGTCTGTCTGTTTGTTTGTGTCTGTGTCTCTGTGTGTGTATTGTTGAGAAACTGGGTTCAGCACAAATTAACAGCCTGCAATTATGCTCAAACTTGGCATTAGAAGTAGGGTTATGAAATCATCTAAAGTATGTCATTATTCAGAGATAAAATTCCAAATTCCATGAGGACAAAGATAGTCATCAATGCATTATTTCACTCCAAATCAATCACTCATATGTCTAACACTGTGCTTTGCACAAAACCAGTACTTAATACATATATTTGTTCATGGAAGCAAATTGAATCCAATTGAAATTGCATTCTCCTTCTCTTTATTTTGCCCAATATTGTGCTAGATGAAGATGGAGAACACCCTATTTCATTCTAGTGACCCAGTGACAGTCTATAATTTATGGTTCTATTCAGTTCATGTGGCCTGCCTGGTCCCCCATCTATCCCTCCTACTTCAAAATACCTGGGTGGGATTTTTCTGATTTTTTATTGAGACAACTAAAGCTTTTTCTTCCAGAATTCCCACTAAGATTGATTTCAAATCAGTAGAGCATGCATCATATCCATTTAGTTGAGACAAAATTGCATGCCCTATGGAGGTCCAGCACTCAAGTGACAACCTCCTCAGCATTTGTATTTCAAGCTTCAAACTCCTCATTTGTTCTTGATCTTGTTGAACATAAAAGACTTAAATCACAGCTCCAGTTACAGTATTTTATGGGAATGTGGAAAATGTGAGAATAGATTGTGTAGTTCTGGTGTTATGTAGTCCATTTTTTAAGTTCTTTAGTTGCAGCACCTATGTATAGGAGTTAAGGTTAAAGAGAGTGCTATACATGAGGAATTAAAAAAATAATTCTTTTTTTTTGTCTCATCACAAAAGCTAAATATATTGGTAAAAAGCAGCATTGGACTGTTCAGTCTTCTTTTTCCTCCTTTTGTCAGAAGCAAACAATTCTATCTGTTAGCCATCTTCCAATTACTTTCATGCTTTTAATGAAAATATTTTTTTTATTTTCAGTAGAAGTCAAGCACTGAATTAATATAGCATTGTTTTATTAATTATTCCTTGTGAAAAAAATTAATTTTAACTTTTTAAATACAATGGGGTCATTGGTGGTAAAAAAAGGAAGGAGGAGGAAGAAGAGAATAAGAATTAGAAAAAGAAGAAGGAGGAAGAGGAAGAGGAGAAGAAAAGAACAAGGAGACATTCTTAAGGATAGTCCCTACCCGGGGACACTAAAGCAGAGGCATGATAAAAAGAATAGAAAGGTCTATTATTTTTCTGGGGCATGTATCCAAGACATAATAGAAAATGTCTCAAGACTTTTTCAAACAGATGATGACTACCCACCTTTGATGATTCATGAAGGCACAAATGGCATGACCACAAGGAACCTAAAAAGCATTGCCAATGATTATGAAGTCAGGATCAAGAAACTTAATGATATAGGGTCACAAAGATTTACGTTCTTCTCTGTTGTTCATTGTAGGCAGAAGAGAATGAAGAACAGGAAAAATGCATATATTTGAAAAGGGAATATCTAGATAAGAAAGTTGTTTGTGAGAATGAGATTCTTATATCTGGATCACAACTTCCAAAATAGGGTTGACAGATTCCTGGCCAGATACAGAATGCACCTAACAAAACTGTAACAAAAATGCATTTTCCAGGGGTCTTGAAAGACTAACAATAAGGTTTTAAACTAAAAAGGAAAAGGAAGAAAGGCTGCCTATCTATATTCCCAAAGTTAGATGCTACAGAGAATAACCACAAAGAAGGAAATCTAATAACTGAGTTAACCAGAAATCCATAGAAGACAGAATAAAAATAATGGTTCTCTAGTAAAAATCATGGACTCAAGTGTACTCTGCCTAAACTGACTTCACCTAGAGCATTATGTTGAGACTTGTGCTTATTGTTGTTCAGTCATGTTGATTATACCATTTGGGATTTTCTTGGAAAAAATACTGGAATGCTTTGCCATTTCCTTCTCCAGATAATTTTATAGATAAGAAAAGTGAGAAAAACAGGGTTAAATTACTTTCCCAGGGTCACATAGCTAGTGAGTGTCAGATGGCAGATTTGAACTCAGAAAGATGAGTCTCCCTTTGAAAAGGGACAGGATGAAAGTAGAGAATAGAACAAGTGGTTATGGGCATGGGATGGAGGCAAATATAGTGAGTCTTTTATAATGTATTCACTATGGAAATGTTTTGCATACCTACACATGTACAACCTATATTGAACTGCTTTTCTTCCCAGTAATGGTGGGTGATGAAGGAGGTAGGGAAAGAATATTTTATTCAGAGTTTTAAAATCAAATATTTAAAAATATGTATGATTATTATTTTACATCTAACTGAGAAAGAAGATATACAGGCAGTGTGATAGATACCGTGCCCTACTGGAATATTGGAAGGGGAATGGGAGAAGATATAGGAAAGAGCAGATTGGAGGAAGGGATATCCCATGGGATCACATTTTTGGAGTGGTGTGTAGAGGAAAAACAATGAGAAAATGTGCAACTCAAAATATTGCAGAAATGAATGGTGTAAATTAGAAGTTAATAAAGCATTTGATAATGTATATATATATATATATATATATATATGAATGCTGACTTATGTGGGTTTCTTTTATATTCTGCAACTTTACCAAATTTATTTATTGTTTCAAGTAGTTTTTTTTTTACTTGATTCTCTAGGATTCTCTAAGTATTTCATCATATCATCTGCAAAGAGTGATAGCTTAGTCTCTTCTTTGCCTAATTTGATTCCTTTGATTTCTTTTTCTTCTCTTATTGCTTCTGCTAACATTTCTAGTACCTGATTAAATAAGAGGGGTGATAGTGGTCATCCTTATTTCACCCCTGATCTTATTGGAAATGCTTCTATCTTATCCCCATTACATTTAATACTTGCTGATGGTAATAAATAGATGCTACCTATTATTTTGAGGAAGACCCCTATTTATTCCTATACTTTTATTTATTTTTTCCTTATACTTTCTAGTGTTTTTAATAGGAGTAGATCTTGTATTTTATTACAAGCCTTTTCTGCATCTATTGAGATAATCATGTGTTTTCTGCTAGTTTTTTTGTTCATATGATCAATCATACTGATGTTTTCCTAATATTAAACCATACTTGAATTACTTGAATAAATCCTGTATAATCAAAATGTATTATTCTTGTTATAAGTTGCTTAGTCTTTTTGCTAATATTTAATTTAAAATTTTGCATCTGTTTTCATGACGGAATTTGTTCTATAATTTTCTTTCTCCATTTTATCTCTTCCTGATTTAGGTACTAGTACCATATTTGTGTCATAAAAAGAATTTGGTAGGACTCCTTCTTCACTACATTTCCCAAATAGTTTGTAAAGTATTGCAATCCACTCTTCATTAAATTTGTAATAGAGCCCATGGGCAGAGCCAAGATGATGATGTAGAAGCAGGAAAACTCAGCGTTCCCCCCCATTACCACCTCAAAGTCCTATAAAATATGACTCTGGCCAAATTGTGGAGTAATAGAACACCCAAAGTGTCAGAGAGAAACAAACCTCCTTCTGAAAGCAGTCTGGCAGGCAGACAGAAAGTGTTCATGCCATCAGGCTTGGAGTAGAGCCCAGCCCCCTGTGAGCCCACAGTTTTAGCCCCAGGGCATCCCTGAGCAAAAAGGGCTGGAGGGACTTCAAAGAGAAAGGATCACCAGCAGCTTTGGTGGTTTCCAGATTTATCAACCCTTAAATACCAAAGGCAATGTAAAATGTCAGTGTGAACTTTGGAAAAAGGGGGTCTGGAAGTGTGGTCTGGCCACAGCCCCCAGAGGGAGAGGGAGAAGCAGCTAAGGTGTGGCAGCCCCCGCCACATGCTTGCTTCAGAGCTCCTCGACTGCAAATTGTAGGGGGACCAGGTAACCATTCTGAGGGGTAATAGCTGTTGCTTTAACCTGCTTGGATCTGGACTGCTGTCCTGGGTGGAGGTCCTGGGATGTGACCAGGTGCTGGAGCCTGTGGAGGCTTCAGAGAGGGCACAAAAATAATAGCTCTTGCAGCTGTGAAAATCCCAGTGATTTGGTTCAAATCTCACCTTTCCAGAAGCAGAGTTCCACAGTGGCAAAAAGATCAAAAATCAAGTAATTGAGTGGCAACATGAGCAAGCACAGGAAGCAAAGCAAACACAGCAGTCAAACCTTAGACTCCTATTATGGGGATAAAAAGGACCAAAGTATAGAACAGGGGGAAGACAATGAAGTCAGAATTCTTGTATCAAAAGCTTCCAAGAAAAATGTGAACTGGTTACAGGCCATATAGAGGAGCTGAACAAGGATTTTGAAAAACAAATAAGAGAAGTAGAGGAAAAATTGGGAAGAGAAATGAGAATGATGCAAGAAAATCATGAAAAGATAATCAAAAACTTGACAGAAGAAAATAATAACTTAAAAAACAAACTAACTCAAATGGCAAAAGAGGCTCAACAAGCCAATGAGGAGAAGAATACCTTAAAAAGCTGAATTTTCCAGAGGAAAAAAGAATTCCAAAACCTCACTGAAGAGAATAATTGCTTCAGAATTAGATGGGAGCAAATGGAAGCTAGTGACTTTATGAGTAATCAAGATACTATTAAACAGATCCAAACAAATGAAAAAGAGAAGGCAATATGGAATATCTCACTGGATAAACACTGACCTGGAAAATAGATCTAGGAGGGATAATTTAAAAATTATTCAACTACGTGAAAGTCATGATAAAAAAAAAAAAAGAACCTAGAAATCATCCTTCAAGAAATTCTCAAGGAAAATTGCCCTGAGGTTTTAGAACCAGTAGGCAAAATAGAGGTTGAAGGAATCCACCAATCACCTCTTGAAAAAGATCCCCAACAGAAAACTCTTAGTAATATTATAGCCAGGTTCCAGAATTCCCAGGTGAAGGAAAAATATTACAAGCTGCCATGAAGAAAGAACTTGAATATTGTGGAAACACAATCAGGATAACCCAGGATCTGGCAGCTTCCACATTTGAGGGATCGAAGGGCTTGGAATATGATATTCTAGAGGTCAGAGGAGCTGGGATTAAAACCAAGAATCACCTACCCAGCAAAACTGAGTGTCATGGTTCAGGTGAAAATATGGTAATTCAAAAAAATAGAGGACTTTCAAGCATTCTTGATGAAAAAAAAAAACAGTTGAATAGAAAATTTGACATTCAGATACAAGAACCTAGAGACACATGAGAAGGTAAATAGGGAAAAGAAATCATAAGGCCCCTACCAAGTTTAACTATTTACTTTCCAACATGGAAAAATGATTATTGTAACTTAAATATTTAATAGACTTTGCTGGTTAATCCATCTGGCCTTGGCGATTTTTTTCTAGGGAGTTCATTGATGGCTTGTTTGATTTCTTTTTATGAGATGGGGTTATTTAAGTAATTTACTTCCTCTTCAGTTAATCTGGGCAACTCATATTTTTGTAAATATTCATCCATTTCACAAAGAATGTGTGCATACAATTTGGCAAAATAATTCCTAATTATTGTTTTGATTTCTTCTTCTTTGGAGGTAGATTCAACTTTTTCATTTTTGATACTATAATTAGGTTTTCTTCTTTCTTTTTTTATCATATTGACAAATTGTCTTTAAATTTTATTGTTTTTTTTATAAAACCAGCTCTTAGTTTTATTTATTAATTCAATAGTTTTCTTGATTTCAATTTTATTAATCTCTTCTTTGGTTTTCATTATTTCTAATTTAGTATTTAATTGGGGATTTTCAGTTTCCAGACTTTCCTAATGAAAAAGCCAGAGCTCAATGGAAAATTTGGTCTCCAATTACAAGACTCGAGAAAGACATAAAAAGGTAAACAACACTGATACTACTGAAATTTATATGACTATCGTGACCTTCAAAAGGGATACATAGATAGTGGGTATGGGTACAAATGAACTAATCTGATGATAAAAAAAAAACCTTATTAAGGGGTTAAAAGGGATTGTAATGGCAGAAAAGGAAAGGATGAGGCAAAATAGGTAAATTATGCCACACTAAGGGGCATAAAATCATATTATAGTAGAGGGGAAGAAAGGAGGGAGATAAATATCATATGAACTTTATGCTTATTGTTTCTGGCTTAAAGAGGGATCAACATTCCTTGGTTGCAGTCCTAAATCTTTTGCCTTACTAAATATCGAATTCTAATCCCTCTGATCTTTTATGTAGAAGCTGTTAGGTCTTGTGTAATCCTGACTGTAGTTCCACAAGATTTGAATTGTTTCTTTTTGACTGCTTGCAGTATTTTCTCATTGGCCTTGTAGCTCTGGAATTTGGCTACTATATTTCTTGGAGTTTTCAATTTGGGACCTGTTTCAGGAGGAGTCCAGTGAATTCTTTCAATAACAACTTTACCCTCTAATTCTAGTACCTCAGGACTCTTTTCTATGACAGTCTCTTTGAGGATGTTGTCCAGGCTGCTTTTTTCATCATGGCTTTCTGATAGACCAATAATTTTTAGGTTATCTCTCCTGGATCTATTTTGCAGGTCAGTTGTTTTTCCAGTGAGATATTTTACACTTTTTTCTAATTTTTCAATCTTTCTGTTTTGTTTGACTTTTGATGCATCATAGAGTACTTAGCTTCTATTTGACTGATTCTAATTTTTTGTGAATTATTTTCTTCGGTTAGTTTTTGAAGCTCCTTTTTCATATATTCAGTTTTCGTTTTTAGGGAGTTATTTTCTCCAGTTAGATTTGGAACCTCTCGTCCCAGTTCAACAATTTTACTTTTTAAGTATTTGTTTTCTTCAGTGAGATATTTTTTTCTAATTTGGTCCCTGTAGATTTAATCTTGTATCTCTCTAATTTGGCTTTTAAAATCTTTCGTGAGCTCCTCCAAAAATGCTTTTTGGGCTTGAGACTAGTTTATATTTCCTTTTGTGGTCTCCAGTGTGAGTATATAATCCATGTTGTCCTCTGAACTTGGTTGTTCTTGCTCACTATAGAAGCATCTTATTGATCCAGATTTCAGATTCTTTCTTGACCATTGTGATTTCCTATGTCCTGAATTTTTAGAGTGGATTTCTGCTTTTGCAATACAGATGCATTGTGCTTCTCAGTCTGGGAGGTAGGGGTTTGGTTGTTAACTTTGTGTGCTGTATCCTCTAAGTATCTCAACTGAGTCCAAGGCCAGGATTCTCAGTGTTTCCCCTGAGTTACCCTGATGTTCACAGTGTAATCTGTGGGGGAGGGGTGGTCAGGCCACTTCAGGTTTCCATCTCTATGCCCTGGGCTACAGTTCAGGCAGGCTCTGAGGCTGGTGGGCTGTAGCACTGGTGTCTGCAGATTCCCCTGGTGGTGCTGAAGCAGCCCTGGGCTTGTGTTTTTAGGACTTGCTGGCTCCACCTCCTTGGGCTTCCAGAGCTTCTGCTAGTCAACTGAGATGGGGCTTGTTGGCATGACTCCTGCCCTTTTCTTCAGAATCCATAATGCCTTAGTTACACCCTTTCTCAGTGCCTCCTAAGCCTGAGGCTATTTCCATTATTTCAAGATTTTGCTCTGGGTGGAACATCTATATCTGTTTTTTCTGGGTCAGGGAGGAGGAATCAGAGCAGCTAGTGTTTATTCCACCATCTTGGCTCCTGGAAGATCAGGTATGTGATATTTAAACATCCAGGCTGCAGGCTGGTAGCCCCAGGAGAAGCTGCTGTCACTGCTGCAGGCCCTGAGCCTTCTCTTATTCAGTTCCAACCCATCCTCTATCCTGTGGTGAGATGGCTGCAAGTCACCCTTGGTGTGGGTGAGTCTGCTGGATGGGGCTCTTTCTCACTCTGCTGTAGTCTGTTCTCTGATGTACACTGGTGCTGCCTCTGTGTGCTCTGCACTCCCCTTGCCCAGACCTATGTGGGTACTTTCCTGGCTGGGAATCTGCCATGGTCTGTCTCTCAAGGGATTCTGTTACTCTAAAATCTGTTCAGATTAACTTTTTAAAGTTTAGTGACTGGAATCACGGAGGAGGTTAGAAAAGTTACTGCTTACATTACGCCATCTTGGCTCTGCCCCTAAAAAAAAAAAAAAATTAAACATTTGTTATTAAAACTTTTAGTCCCTTGGGGCGGTCAGGTAGCACAGCCAGTAAGAGCACTGGCTCCAGAGTCGGGAAAACCTGGGGATCGAATCTGGGCTCAGACACTTAGCACCCACCCCTAAATAACTGGCCGTGTAACCTTGAGCAAGTTACTTAACCCTGATTGCTTAAAAAAAAATCTTTGAGTCCCAGATTTTTTCCCCTTCTTCCGTCCTTCAGCACCCCCACTGGGAAGATAAACAATTCAATATAAATTGTACATGTGTACTTATCCAAATCATTTCAATAGTGGTTATGTTGTGGAAGACTAATTATATTTCCCTCCATCCTATCTCCCACTTATTCTATTTTCTCTTTTGACCCTATCCCTTTTCGAAAATGTTTGCTTCTAACTACCCTCTCCCCCAATCTGCCCTCCCTTTTATTCTCCCCCCTCTTATCCCGTACTCCCTATTTTCTTGTAGTGTAAGATACCCACCCAATTGAGTGTGTATGCTATTTCCCTCCTTAGGCCAAATTCAGTGAGAAACAGGTTTTCACATTCCCTTTCACCATCCTGCTCTTCCCCTCCATTGTTACAGTTTTTTCTTGCCTCTTTTATATGAGATAATTTACCCTAATCTATCTCTCCCTTTCTTTGTCTCCCAATAAATTACTCTCTCACCTCTTAATTTTATTTTTTATATATCATCCCTTCATAGTCAACTCATCCTGTGCCCTCTGACTATGTATACATGAACATACAAATGCCCACACTCACATATATATATTTACATACACATACATCCTCCTATACATACATATATGCATGTATACATATCTATATATTCATATATATGTATATAAACATATGCATACATATATATTCCCTTTGGCTATTTTTCTGTGTATGAATTTAAATAGCTCAACTTTAATAAGTTCCTTATGATTTCTCTTTCCTATTTACCTTTTCTTGCTTCTTGTATTTGAAAGTCAAATTTTCTGTTCATCTCAGGTTTTTTCATCGAGAATGATTGAAAGTTCTCTATTTCATGGAATGACCGTGTTTTTCTCTGTAGCATTATACTCATTTTTTTCTGGGTAGGTGATTCTAAGTTTTAGTCTTAGCTCCTTTGACCTCCAGAATGTCATACTACAAGCCCTCTGATCCCTTAATGTAAAAGCTGTTAGGTCTTGTGTTATCCTGATTGTGTTTCCACTGTATTCAAATTGTTTCTTCCTCCCTGCTTGCAGTATTTTCTTCTTGACTGGGGAACTCTCAAATTTGGCTATTATATTCCTAGGAATTTTCTTTGTAGGATCTTTTTCAAGAGGCAATTGGTGAATTCTTTCAATTTCTATTTTGCCCTCTGGTTCTAGAATATCAGGGCAATTTTGCTTGAAAATTTCTTGAAAGATGGTGTCTAGCCTGTTTTATTGGTCATGGCTTCCATGTAAATCAATCATATTTAAATTATCTCTCCTGGATCTATTTTCTAGTCAGTGGTTTTTCCAATGAGATATCTCACATTGCCTTGTATTTCTTTCATTTGTTTGTATATGTTTTATAGTATCTTGATTTCTCATAAAGTATTTAGCTTCCAATTGCTCCAATGTAATTTTGAAGGAGTTATTCTCTTCAGTGAGCTTTTGAAATTCCTTTTCCATCTGGAAAATTCCACTTTTTAAAACATTATTCTCCTCATTGGCTTATTGGGTCTCTTTTGCCATTTGAGTTAGTCTATTTTTTAAAGAGTTATTTTCTTCAGTGTATTTTTGAGTCTCCTTTAGCATGTTGTTGTAATAGTAATTTGAAGACCCCTTTTTATATTGGCAAGTAAGCAGGTACTTAGCACTTAGTAACTAATCAAACTTCTGTGAAAGAAACAGAAGATATGAACCCCTATTCCTGAATTTCATAGGAAGGGGTTGGCTGAATGTAATTGGAATGTAAATTTAAATATCTTCCCTGCCCCTAGGCTAATGTGCACCTGAAGCCTGGGGTGGGAGGCTTGTTTTTCAGTAGATACTTCTTGATTGGCCATTGAGTCAATAAGGTTGTTACCTTCTCTGAGCCAAGAGAAGGCTATATAAGCCCTGATGTGTAGCTTTGTTTTGGGGCTCACTTTGAGAAGTGTTCTGTGATTTGATATGGATTCTGGGAAGCTGTTGTCCAGAGCCCCCCGGATTTGAAAAACCCATAGGTTGAAACCCAGATGTTGATTTGGTATGTATGTAATAGTTGGACAGTTTGGAAAGCTGTCTACTTGATCTGTTTCTGTCTTGATAATTCTGCCTGTATACTTTGAAGTTCAGGGTGCTGACCTTTTTCCCCTGAACTAGGTAAATGATACATATTTTTCTGATTAAAGTAAGCTTGTTAACCCATTTTGAGTTGCTTTCCTTTGTCAAAGCAGATCTAAGAACCTGTGTTGGCAGCAAATCCTGAGGACGCTTGGGGTACTTGCTGCTACACTGAAATAGGAAGCTAATGTTGTGTGTATATAAGAAAAGCCTCATAGAGCCACAGTCAGAATTTCTTGGAGCACTGTGGAGGTAGAAGGAGCTGCCAGGAGGATGTTGAAGAGGAGCTCAGAAGCCCAGGAGCCCAGGAATCCAGGAATCCAGAAACCCAGGATCCCAGGAGCACCTCCCTCCCCAGACTTGATAAGGTGATTCTGATTTTTTGAACAAGCTGCAGAACACTTTGGAAGCATGACTAGAATGCAGTGACTTTGTCTGTTTGTGGCTTGATGGAGCCTTGAATTTGCAGGAGCAGAAATTGTGAAGGATTTGAGATGGACTGGACCCTCTGAATTTCATTGTGGAACAGGACCTACCCAGAGAGCTGGAGAAGGAATTGGGGGGCTGTCTGCCATTGAATCCGGGTGACAGTCTGGTAAATCCAGGTAGAATCTGGGACCATGGAAGGGGATCCAGCGAATCTGAGAACAAGCCCCAAGTCAATTTAAAAAAGACTTCTCAGGGGTGGAATCAAGATGGCAGAGTAGAAAAAGGACTTCCACAGGGCTCTGGCTCTCACCTCCTCCAATTCATGTAAAAGGTGATTCTGAACAAACTTGGGATCTATAGAACCCACAAAATGACACAGAGATGCTAACCTCCCACTGAGGACAGTCCAGCAGGCTGGCAGCAAGTGGCCAGTGCAGCACTGTGGGAGCCAACCCCAGCCCCACGTGAGCCTAATGTTTTATCTTTAGGGCAGAACTGACCAACCACTTGCTGGAGGGACTTCAGATTACCAGCAGCTGTGACAGTTTTCAAAATTATCAACACATAGATTCTAAGGATAAAGTGAGATGTCAGTACAATGTGGACTTTGGGATCCAGTAGTTGGGAGTGTGTGGTTGGCTTTTGACCCCGGGGCAAGAAGCAGCTGAGACACCACAGCCCTACAGCCACAGCCACATGTGGCTGCTTCATCTCCTGGCCTGCAGATTGTAGCGGGACCAAGTGACCAATCTGAGGGGTAATTGCTCTTGCTTTAACCTACTTGGATCTGGATTGCTGTCAAGGGTGGAGGTCCTGGGGTGTGCGACCAGCTTGCCAAATAAGGTGGATTTTTCAGAGAGGGCCCCCGACTAATACCTTCGGCAGCTAAGAAAACCCCAGTGTTTTGGATGAAGCTTCCCTGTTTGGTAGCAGTGTCCTACTGTGGCAAAAGCCCCAAAGTCAAGTAATTGAGTGGCAATACGAGCAAATGATGGAAGCAAAATAAACAGAGCAAGCCAACTTTACAATCCTACATTGGGGACAAAAAGGATGAATGCATGGAACAGGAGGAAGACAGTGAATTCAGAACTCCTGAACCAAATGCTTCAAAGAAAAATGCGAGCTGGTTACAGGCCATATAGTACCTTAAAAAGATTTTGAAAAGAAAATAAGAGAAGTGGAGGAAAAATTGGGAAGAGAAATGAAAACAACGCAAGAAAGTTATGAAATGAGAGTCAATAACCTGACTGAAGGAAATAACACCTTAAAAATAGACTAACTATAATGGCAAAAGAAGCTCAAAAAGGCAATGAAGAGAAAAATGCCTTAAAAAGCCAAATTTGCCAGATGAAAAAATAATCTCAAAATCTCACTGAAGAGAACCATTCCTTCAGAATTATATTGGAGCAAATGGATGCTAGTGACTTTATGAGGAATCAAGATATTATTAGACAGATCCAAACAAATGAAAGAATAGAAGGCAATGCAAAATATCTCATTGGAAAAACCACTAACTTGGAAAATAGTTCCAGGAGAGATAATTTAAAAATTATTGGGCTACCTGAAAGCCATGATCAAAAAAAGAACCTAGAAATCATCCTTCAAGAAATTCTCAAGGAAAATTGGCCTGATATTTTAGAACCAGTGGACAAAATAGAGAGTGAAAGAGTCCACAAATCACCTCTTGAAAAAGATGCCAAAAAACACTCCTAGGAATGTTATAGCCAGGTTCTGAAATTCCCAACTCAAGGAGAGAATATTACAAGCAGCCAGGAAGAAACAATTTGAATATTGTGGAAATGCAATCAGGATAACACAGGATCTGGCATCTTTTACACTGAGAAATCACAGGGCTTGGAATATAATATTCTAGAGCTCAAAGGACCTGGGATTAAAACCAAGCATCACCTACCCAGCAAAACTGAGTATCATGTTTCAGGGGAAAATATGGTCATTCTATGGAATAGACGACTTTCAAGCATTCTAGTTGAATAGAAAATTTGACATTGAGATATAAGAAGCAAGAGAATAATGGGAAGGTAAACAGGGAAAAGAAATCATAAGGAACTTATCAAAGTTGAAGTATTTATGTTCCTGCATGGAAAACGATAATTGTGACTAATGAAACTTTTCTCAGTATGAAAATAGGTGAAGGTAATACACACACACACACCCACACACATATGTATGTATATATGTATATATGTGTGTGTGTGTGTGTGTGTGTGTGTGTGTGTGTACATATGAGAGGTGGGATGATGGAAGGGCAGGCAGGCTGGGGGGAGGGAAGTTGAAAGTACCCACTTTTGAAAAGAGATGGGCTAAAAATAGGGAATAGAACAAGGGGGAAGTGGCATAAGAGGGAGGGAAATATAGTCAGTCTTTTACCATATATCTGTTTTCTTAATGTTTTGTATAGCGACACATGCACAACCTATTACTGAATTGCTTGTCTTCCCAGTACTGGTGAGTGACAGGGGAGGAAGGGAATGAATCTGGAATTCAAGTTTTAAAATAAAATGTTTATATATACATACATACACACACACACACACACACACATATATATATATATATATATATATATATATTTATATAGATATACTGTTGTTAATATTATTTTACATGTAACTGGGAAATAAGATATTCAAGCACTGGGTCATAGAGATCCACCATGCCCTACTGGAAAGTCGAAGGGTGTATGGGAGAGAGCAGATTGGAGGAAGGGATATTCAGTTGGATTGCTATTTTGGTGCAGTGGGGAAAAACGGGAAGAAAATTTGTATCTCAAAATCTGGTAGAAATGAATGATGTAAACCAGAAGTTAATAAAGTGTTTGATTTGAAAAAAAAAAAGACTTCTCAGTGGGAACTGAGTAAGGATGAAATTGCAATTTGCTAGTGATGTATGGGTGGAGAAATTGTATATTAATGATACATAGTAATTGATTGATAAGTGACTGATTGAGTTAACTTAAGTGTGCCCCATGATTGGAAGACTGACTATTGTACTTTGAGATGATTGTTCTTTGTTTTAAATATTGTGACCACTTTGGTGCAAACTATGTGGCCATTTTCATAATATCTTTTGAGAATACTATATTGTGATTTTTTGTGATAAGCTGTAACATTGTGAATGCTGTACCTTGATTCACTGGGAATGTTTTGCTCTGATTTGTTTTGGAACAAATAGAGTGTTCAATATACTGTGTAATCAGAACCTTAAAAATATTCACAGTAGCAGTCCTCTGGAAAGCTCCTCATGCATGGCATTATAGCTGTTGACTCACTTTTCATGATTTTCTTGCATCATTCTCATTTCTCTTCCCAATTTTTCCTCCACTTTTCTTACTTGATTTTCAAAATCCTTCTTGAGCTCTTCCATGGCCTGTAATCAGTTCATGTTTTGCTTAGAGGCTTTTGATTCAGGATTTCTGACTTCATTGTCTTCCTCCCACTCCATGCTTTGATCCTTTTTGTCCAGAAGAAAGGATTCAATCATCTGTTTGTTCTTCCTGTGCCTGCTCATATTGGCAGCCAATTACTAGACTTTTGAGCTCTTTGCCACGACAGAACTCTGCTTCCAGAATGGAGATAACTTTGTGCCAAATGTCTGGGATGTTTGCAGCTGCTGGAGGTGTTAGATGGGTGCCCTTTCTACAGCCCCCAAATACTCTGGCTCACTGGTGGCACACCCCAGGACCACCACCCAAGTCCACAATCTGGATCTAAGCAGGTTGAAGCAAGAGTGATTGCCCTCTGAATGGTTGCTTGGTTCCCCTACAATCTGTAGGCCAGGAGCACTGGAAGCAGCCACACAGCAGTGGCTGCAACCACCATACTTCTTGCTCTGGGGGCAGCATCTAGATCACATTTCCCATTCCCAACAAAGTTCCACACTGACCTTTTACTTTGTCTTTGGCATTTGTGGATTGAGAAGTCTGGAAACAGCTACAGCTGCTGGTGATTCACTCTTGTGATGTCTGCTCCATCTGCCACTCCTGGTCAGGGCCACCCTGGGGCTAAGACTGTGGCTCAGTTGGGACTGTGCTCAGCTCCCAGAGCTCTGTGTTGGACACTTCCTGTAGGCCTGCTGGTCTTCCTTCAGCAGGAGATTTGTTTCTCTCTGTCACTGTGGGTTTTGTTGCTCTAAAGTATTTTAGAGTAATTTTTTTACATATATTGGAGGATGTGGAAGCCAGAGACACAAGGAAGTCTTGTTTCTACTCTGCCATCTTGGATCTTCCCCCTTGATTTTTTAAAAGTCAGTACCATTAACCATTTCATGTTTAGCAATATGATAGTGAGGACCATTATGATGTCTTATAAATGCCCATTTCTGTCAGCAAAATATCTGTGAAAAAAAAGAAGAAAGCAATATGGTCTGTTTAAATGGGCAAAGAGCTTACTCTGTGTTTCTAAAAAAAACATGACCATCTTGATTAAAAATGGCACAAAGAACATTGTGGAGCTTCCACAGTACTACAAATAGGGTGAGTCCAAGCAATGTGTAAGGATATAACGGTCTATTCAGATGAACAATGTAGATCACTTATAACTGATGCACTTGACAATTTGCTTTAATATGGGATGTTTAACCTTCACTGTTTCTTTACCTGTCTGACTCTGATATTCTCCTTACTTTGATACCTAGGCACCTTAACTTCATTATACATTATTTCTGCTGAACTTTATTTCTGTACTTGTGGATATCTTGATGCTGACTTTCGTTTGCAACCTAAAACTTGATTTCCATAATCCATTAGTGAAGGCAATGAATATCCTCTTTAAATATACATATATATATATATATATATATATATATATATATATATATATATATATATTAATGTCCTTTGTTCCTGGGCTATATAGTTCTCTGAAAAGCACTTCTAGTTAATGGACACCTTTCCTACAAACACTAAGTTTCCCCCGCCCAAAAATGAACCCAGAATAGGAATATTATCTATTTTATCTCTCTGTATCAATAGTCATCACAAACTATCCTTTAAATGGAATTTACCTCAGTGACTCTCTTTATCTGTCTTAACTTAGATCCTTAGTGATGACCCCTAGACGAAACTAAGGAACACGTTACAGAGATGCTTGAATGTAGAAGATAATTGTTTGTCATGTTTTCTTACGTTTGAACTGATTAGATTGGTAGTAGTAGCAAGAATGTAGTAACTCTTTTTTGCCTTTCTTTAGGGTTCCAAGACCATACCCGTCATATAGCGGATGCTTAATAAGGTCCAGAGAATGGGAATGCTCATGCGCACAGCATCTACTACATAATAGGTGCCAAATGCTTTCTTTTTTCACATCTATTATCTCATTTGATCCTACCCCAACTTTATCAGTTAAGTACTATTATTATTCTCATTTTAGAGTTGCAAAAACTAAGAGAAACAGAGGTTAAGTACCCATGGCAAAGTCAGTGACTGAAATTTAATTTGAACTCAGGTTTGTCTATCTCAACCTCCAGCATTCATCGACTATATCACCAATTGCCTCTTGATTTGACCTGACTTAGTAAGATGTCTGTCTGTCTGCCTCACTCTCATTTTCCTTATCTATCTTTGTGTCTTTTTCTCTCATATTTGTTTCTCTTATATCAAACACTTATTACATGCCTGTTAACAAACTCTTTGCCAAGTATTATGGACACGACGGTCAACTCGAAATGGTGCATGCAAGAGATTCTTAACTATCTTTTTATTACCTATCTATAGTGTATCTATACTTTCAAGCTTTCTTCTGGTTCTACCATTTTCCGAATGCTAGTGTAGCACCTACTCTCCATCTCTTAACATTAGTCTTATTATATGCTAAGTTTTCTGTATTGAACATATAACTGATTCCCTAGAGTCTGTTAGGTGGCAGAGTTGATGAAGTGCTAGATTTTCACTCAGGAAAGTCTGGGTTTGAATCTGGACTCAGTCCCTCACTTAATATGTAACCCTGGGCAAATTACTTAACCAAGTTAGCATAAGTTTCTTCATCTAGAAAATGTTGCTAATAATAGCAACTACATGGCAGAATTCTTGTGAAAATCAAATTAGATGAAATTTTTTATACTCTTTGCAAACGTTGAAGCACCATAAATATGATAGGTGCTACATTTATTCATACCACTTCATCAAGAATTATTTCATATTGTTCTGTAATCACCTTTTGGACAATATGGATCTTTTATAGCCCTTAGGGTCACTTGCAAATTGGGTTCATCTAAAATCATGAGGTGGCATGTGTTGCTACTATATAACATTGCCAGGGGATTGTTAATATTTAAAATTGTGTTTATAAAGCAATAAACAGCTTGCAATCATTGAAAGTGCTATTTCCCCCCAAATATTATCCAATCTAATCTCCTATTCAAATCTGAGCCTAGCTTATTATAAATCAATTACTATCAAGGGGGTGAGTGAATGTGTGTGTGTTTGTGTGTGTGTGTGTGTGTGTGTGTGTGTCTTCTAATGGACTTACTGCTTAGTTGTTTGCTGTCATGTCCAACTCCTCATGACTCCTTTTTAGGGTTTACTTGGCAAAAATTCTGCTGGAGTACTTTGCTATTTCCTTCTCCAACTCATTTTATAGATGAGGAAATTAAGTAAACAGGGTTAGGTGACTTGTCCTGGATCACACAGATAGTGTCTGAGACCAGAATTGAACTCTGGTCTTCCTGACTCCTGGCCAGGGACTCTATCGACTGAAAAACCTAGGTTTCTAGTGGACTTGGACAAGTAAACAACTTACTTATCAAACTTCATACCAAAATCTATTCCATGTATTTTTCATCTCCCTAGCTATTGTTAAACCATTATTCTCATTGCTCAAGACATACTGTATTTTTTTTTAAGCAATTGGGGTTAAGTAACTTGCTCAAGGTTACACGGCCAGTTATTTTTTGTGTGGGTGCCAGTATCTGAGGCCGGAACCAATTCCAGGTCTCCCAATGCCAGGGCCAGTGCTCTTACTTGCTGCACCACCTGGCTGCCCCAACATACCCTATTATTTTGGAGATTCATACAATATGTAATTATCATCCACAAACAGAAGCATTGGAGAAAATTTCACTATCTCTATTTGACCTCTGTTTGAACCTTGCTCAGGACTTTCTTCTTGAACTTCTTTGCTTCTTTGGAAAACAGATGATTTCCAGTTTTAGATACTGATTGATGTTGATACTTTTAAGATAATAAAATAAAACTATTTTGTGGTTGCAGCAATCATGGAATCAGGTTACATGAATCTTATGTGACATGAAGTCATGCAGAAGAGATACCTTCTAGGAGACTTTAAGTCTGTGTTTTATTCTACCAAATTCTTTTTTGTGTGTGATCAATAAGAAATAAAAACAATGATAGGTTAGTGTTAGTGTTGAGAAATTATATTTTCAATGTGTATTCTCTTCTGAAGAGATATACATGTTTGTCTTGTGGGATATATTTCCTAAAGTAGTTGTTAGTCCCTAATTTACAAGGAAATTGTTGTGTGTATATGCGTTATATAGAGCTGCCAACTACAAAATGCTGCTGGACAAGTATACAGAATGCAAGAAATTACAGACTGAAATGGGAGATGCAATAAACCCTTTTCCTTTTCCCTCAGGAGTGATAAAAATCACTTTTTCCTCCTTCCAGAAATGAACAAGAATTATTTACTTAGAGCAGACAGCCTATCAGAGTAAGAACTTTAGAAAGTAAGGTAAGCAACACATCATAAGGTGGAACACTATAATTAAGGGTGTCATTTTATAGGAGGGATCTCATGGTCAAAGTGTTTGATTCTCTTTCCTCTTCCCAGAAGAAATGTTTTGCTTAATCCCAAGTGCTCTATTCCTTATGAATCAGTGAATAAATGAATCAAAATGGATAGATATGAATCTTCTATGTGGCCTACTTTGTGATTGCAACTGTGGATATAAATACAAAGAATGAAATAACACCTACTTTTGAGGAGCTTCCATCCTAATAGGGAATTACATTCATCTAAACCTTGCACCACATTATCCTCCTATTTCTCCAAAAAAAATATTTATTTTCCAGGAAAACAAAGGTAACAAAGGGGAAGTAAGTAGACAAATGGACTCTATGATTGTATATGTTGTTTTCTCAAAGAGTGCACTCATCATTTATTTCCATATTATAAACTGCAACACAATCTTATGCCTGTATTCACAAAATTCAGGAATGTTCAACAAATTGTATAGACTGATTTATATTTCATATGCATGAATTCATTGGTGAACAAGTCTGGAAAACATTTTAAAGTATATAGTTATTAATTGAATATGCACTTATAAATGATGTAAGAAAGAATTAAAATAACTTATAAAACAACCCTAAAAGAGAAGTAGAAGTAGAGGCCAGAAGTTTAGTTAGATTACCTTTTGTTTGTATGTTCAGAAAATTTTGTGCAACATTTTCCAACTTTCAATGAAAAAATGTGCAGGGAAAATTAAGTTCAGTTCCAAAGAATGAATTAATGAATATATATGTGTGTGTGTATGCACTATTATTAATATTATCTTACATGTAACTTGCAAATAAGATATACAAGTACTGAGGCATAGAGATCCTCCATGCACTACTGGAAAATCGGAGGGGATATGGGAGAAGATACGGGTTTGGAGATTGGATGCAGATTGGAGGAGGGAATATCCAGTAGCATCGCTATTTTGGGTTGGTGGGTAGGGGAAAAATGGGGAGAAAATTTGTAACTCAAAATCTTGAGGAAATGAATGATATAAACTAGAAGTTAATAAAGCATTTGATAAAAAATATTAAAGAAAGAATGAATTAATGGTCCACAGAATGCAATTGAAACAACTCATTTGATACATGTGAGAAGAAGAGTAAATCAACTGACTGAATATTGGAGGGGGGTTATTATTGTTTTTTAGTTGCTTTTCTGTTTTCTGTACATGATGCCATTTGGAATTTTCTTGGCAGAGATACTGGAGTAGTTTGCCATTTCCTTCTGCAGGTCATTTGAAAGATGAGGAAACTGAAGCAAACAGGGTTAAGTGATTTGCCCAGGGTCACACAGTAACTGGCTAATGTTGGATTTGAACTCATGAAGATGAGTCTTCCAGATTACAAGCCCAACATTTTCTCCACTCTGCCAAACAGATGTCTTTGGTGGTGGTATTCAGTGGGGGATGGCAGCATAAGAGAAAATTACGTTTCTCTAAGTCTACTTCAAATACATGTATCAACATAATCTCTAAAACTTTCCACAAGTTAAGGCAATGTTTCATGGATAATGCTCTTTAATTAATAAATACATGTAAATTTACATGATATATGATTGTCTATAACCAAAGCTTCATATATGTACTAGATAATGTATATATCTAATGCTTTTTATTTCATATGTACAGTAGATGAAACATAGACTATATTCCAAAAATCTTCCTTTACCAATAAACATATTAAGAAAATCCTGGTTTAAGAACCAATGCCAAATTGTTATACTGAAATATTTAGTATTCAAATAGTAGGGATTTTATTTCATAAGACAAGGCAGGGGATAGAAACCCTATTGACCTTCTCTACCATATCTCTTTAACACCATCCCTGATATATGACAATATTTTTAGCAAAGTCATAAAGCTTTCTGAGGCAGTAATTTCTACACCACTTTTGAAGGTTAATTTTAAGTGACTTTTGCTGCTGATCACATTCTAAATCTATTGGTTTTAGATTGTAACTGAAAAAGCCTTCAACATACAGCATCAACCCACACAGAGTTTAAGTTGTTATGCATATTAAACTCTAAAGAAAATGTCTGCCTGCCATTTCATAAAGAAACAGAAAAAAGTTGTATAATCCTTCCAGTTGGATTCCTATATAAATCTGTGTCATGTAGAGCATGAACCAACATTTGTTTAAGTTCCACAAGGGGGGATGAAAGGATTATGTTCAAGAAGCTATTTAACTTGTTGAACAAGCTGACAGCAAGAGCAACAAAGAATTCTTTAGAGACAAGAGATCAATATGTACTGAGGGTTATTAAATGGAGATTGAATCATCATCCCCTGAATAAAATGGAAGATAATCTCACAGTAATTTTCATAAGGTATGCATTTGAAAAGGAACACACAAAGAATTATGATTCATTGAGAGAGACATTTAGTGTCTTGTCTCTGCAGACAATGGGCAGTTGAAAACTTCTCCATTTATTGATACTTAAGAGAGAGATTAAGCAAAGATCATGCAGCATATTGTGTAGGCAGTAGATTTTGAGTGTAAAAATTAAATTTTGGGAAGTAGGATTTAAAATCATGCAAGATCTCTGAGTTAAAGAGGGAATGAGTTTGAAAAGTGATGCTTATATTTGGGCAAGAGAGTACAATCAAAATGGCAGCCACTTCTGAGTATGCCCTAAAGTTGTTAAAGGACACTGGTCTCTAGGTTGCCACTTTATCTGCTCCTAGAACATCAGGTTAGTTTACTACTCAAGTCTGAAATTGACTTGAATACTCTTGTCTGTCATTTACCATGCTGAAGTCTGGCCCACACATTGCACATAATGCCATGCTGATAATAAGTAAGCATTTGATAAATGCTTATTATTGACAAACTCCCTTGGCAACTTTTTCACTCTTCTCAAAATTAGTCACAAAATCCTCAGAACCCACTGTGTAGAGCTCTAAAATAAGCAAATAAGTCAATTTTCTTTGGAATCTCACTATATGATTTTGATTGTGACCTTTAATCAAATTGACCAGATGATTTTCAAATCTACATTTCATTTTCTACCATTTATATTAACAGCAACTGATCATGGAAAAAAATAAAAATAATTGATATAGAGATTAAACTATCAGAAGGTTTAATGAACTATAAATAACATCACAAATGCCTATCTCTTTAGTGCTTTCAGATTGTACTGCTCATATTAACCCTGTGAAGCCACCAGTGAAAATATTATTGTCTCTCTTGTACAAAGAGGAAGTTGAGATTCATCAAAATTAATTTTCTTTCCAGCAGTCACACAAAGTCACAAACTGAGTTCAAATCCTTTTCTAACTTTAAATCCAGTGTCTTATATCTGTTGCAAATAAGGAAAATTATTTTCATCTGAGTTCAATGAAAATTGAAAAAGTCCATACAGTTTTGTTGGTAGAGGGCTAGTTTTGAAAAAAGAAGACCTATATAAAAATCCTGCTATAGCACAGGCTACCTATGTGACCATGAGCAAGTCACTTAATTTCCCAATGCCTCAGGCATCAAAGTCTAATTTACATATTGCTGTACTATATCAGGGAAGGGAGTTTCAGCAATGGGACTTTCTATATATCGAAGAAATCATGGCTCTGGAAAAAAAATGGGGGGGGTGGGGAGAACAGACTTTAAACATGTAAATTGCTTTTCTTCAGCATTTGTTGTCCTTGGAATGAAGGAAAAAAAAATAGACAATTTAGTACGAAAGAGAAGGAAGTATAGTCCAGAAGAAGATGTTAAAGTTTTTAAAGACCTCTTCCTTGATTCAATCTCTTTAGCGAAGTTGATTACTTCAGGGCTTGCTTTCCCCTCTAAACTTTTGTAAAGCAGAACAAATTACAAATATAAATGAAGAGTTCAATTGGGACACAGAATTCAATGAGGTGTTTAAAAAGGTTTTGCAGATTTTTTTTCCATTGACCTCCATGTTGCCTTTGGTAATCTATTTGAATAGATGGCACCTGACTTCTTCACAAGGAAACAACTGGAAATTGCTAAAGCAGGGACATCATAAAATGATGTGAAGCAGGCAATAGAAGGTGCTAAATTTTCTGCTTTTCTTTTAAATGAGCTTTTTTGTTTGTCTGACAATATAGCAAATCTCGTTTTCACTAAGTGGAATTAACTATATTTATAGGACTTTGAGACAAGACAAGGCTAATTCTTTTCCTTTTATATTCTGAATGTACTGTATATCCTTTGCAGACTCAATGAAGTTAGACTAACAACTGCAAGCAGAATTCCATAAACAATAAATTAGTTTTAGATTAAACATACTTCCATTTTTAAAAGAGCCCAATGAGAGTTATATGGAGGTCATTGAATAATGTAATTAAATAAAAGCTGCCTTTGATTCTCAAGGCAAAAAAGAGAGGAAAAAGGGAAAGAAAATCAAAGGTTTCAAGGAACATCTGGGTAAAATGAAGAAATGCTACTTATAATAAAAGAAGAAACACTGAAGTTTCTATGGTACAAAGACTCCACAATAAAATTATATACTTATTTGTATGAAACAATTTAAAATAAGTAATCCTTATATTTATGTGGTTTACATTACATTATAGGCACCACATAAGACCCCAGTTCTTTAGGCATGATCTCTCTACCGTTTTTTTTTTTTTTATTTGTATGGAATCTCAATTCTGCCAGCTAATCTGAATAGTCTGAGATTTTTCCATTAAGTTACTTTTATCATTGACTTTCACACAGTTGGCATATTGACTGTAAATACTGAGTTGAGTTTAGGAATAATGTTCACTGGTCTCAAGCAAATAAAAATAGTCAGTTATCAGCTTATCCCTTCTGAAAGCTACCAAGTACCCACAATTCACATCAGATTTCAAAAACAACATCCTAGCCCTTTTCATGGGAAGTCCTTGTTTCATTTGATTCCTTAGCCTTCTATGGAAATGTTATCCTTCCCTCCCTTAGGCTAGCCTCATAAGTGCTCCTTGAGAAGTGGGACTATTTTTGCCCTACTTTGTATTCCCTGCTCTTCAGAGATAGAGGCAGGGGAACATTGGGAGGTTTGAGAAGTGTTGAAAATATTTGAAAGAGGCATTGTGGAGAGTGGAACAGCTGGTTTATAAAGGAGATATAATAGGATTACCTAGCATCACTGTGGATTCAATTGAGATTGTGGGCATGCATTAGTGGTGAAAGCACTCAGAAATGTTTGAATAATTTTCTTAACCAGTTTTAGCAGCATATATGTAGGTAAAAATGCAGTCAGTGGTGGAAGTCATCTAAGGATGAAACTTGGCAGGACACAATTGGCAAAATAATAATGACGTTAAGGACTCAAGAGAAGAGGAGAGTGTAAATTTGAACTTATTCTCCAATGGGTCAAGGTGGGGGAATAAGAGAGAGTGGCTAGTATGGAAGACATAGCTTAGGAGAGAATTGAAGAGTCAAGAGATTGTAAATCACTGTGTGGACCAAGATTAGAGTTAGATAAGGAAAGACAAAGGGGAGGAAAGAATATCAATAATTTATAGTCAGTTAAGAGGAATTCACAATTCTTGGATATGGACATGTTCTGTTTATGGGTTTTGACAAGATGAAGGGCATCAAGGATCTCATGTGTGGCTGAGGTGTGGTTGGGATGGTGGCCATTGGAAATGAAAAGAATGAGGAATTGAGTGGTTAGCATGTTGTTGAAAAGTCAGTATGTATGCTGAAGTCCCCTACTATGAAAGGAAGAGTTGAGGAGAGAAAAAATGTGAGCCATGTATTGAACTCATTAAGGAAGGAAAGAGATTGATTGACCTGTAGACAAGAGCTACCAGGATTTTTATTGAGTAGTAGAAATGAATAACACAATTCTCAAAGGAGAGGAGTAATGGAGGTAGAGAGAACCTGGGAGTGAAAGTAGGGTGAAAAGAGTTCCAACTTCAACACCTTGACTAGTGGACCCAGGGGAATTAGTGAAAAATACAACCAGTACTAAAAAGTGTGATCAGTGAAGCTGCATCATGAGGGGATAACCTAGTTAAGCTCATAACTATAAAATGGAAGGAGTGGAAGGGGAAAAGATATAGAATACAGGAAAAATTGTTCCCTAAGAAAGAGGCATTATAGATGACGCAGTGGAAAGGTTGGTGATGGTTGGAACTTTGAGGTGGAAGTGTTGAGATGGATGGGAATAATATATCAGACAATGGAGGATGGGGAATGAGATTTGAATAATGCACTAAAGGGGCTCAGATTCAGTGTGATGTGTTGGGTATGACTAGGGGTGAGAATGTTCATCATTAAGTATAAAGAGACTCTCCTTTTCCCAAAGGAAGCTGGAGATTGAGCTGGACACAATTTCAGCATTATATGGAAGTCATATAGTCACATGATCAGATGCAGTCCATTTTCCAACTCCTATGTTCTCCAAAGGCTAGAGATTAGTCAGGAAATAGTACAATAAGATATGGGAGTTGAACTTGCAAACAGGAAAAGGAAGTCCCTCTCCATCAACTTATTCTTCTCTTTCCCTCAAGGGCCTAATGTCAATGGGAAGTTTGTTTCTTTTTGCTACTAAGGTTTTCCACATCACAATTAGGAGATCAGCTTGATAGCAGAACATGGACATTGTGTTATGTTGGTATATGTGGAAGTCATTTAGTCAGGGAGACCTTTGTAACCTTACCTCAGGGAACATGTACACAAAGAAAGCTGCTTTGAAATATGTGAAAGTTGGTTGTCTGGTCTGGACTATCACTTTGTGGGCTTCAGTTTCCTCATATATATATATACACACACACACATACTGTTTAAAGAAGTAGACAAATATGTATATATAATTATTTCTTTTTGAACTATAAATAACTATATTAAATATATAAAATAATAATGTAGATTTCATAAAAATCACACTTTATCAGATAGCTGGTGGCCCTGAGGCATCAAAAGTTATGTCAGTGATTTACACATTTTAGAACGATAATATATGTAAATGCACACAAAGACAGTACAAAATGCAAAGAACTCTGGATTCAGAGGATCAAGGTTCAAAACCCAGCTTTTTGCCCTGGGCAGATGACTTCACTTTGTGAGGTCTCAGTTTCTTCATGAAAACTATGCTATCTTTTTTTTTTTATTGGAGTGGATTTTTATTTTAATTTTTTAGTTTACCTCATTCATTTCCACAAGATTTTGAGTTACAAATATTCTCCCCATTTTTTCCCTACCCACCACTCAAAAACAGTGATCCCACTGAATATCCCCTCCCCCAATCTGCTCTCTCCTATATCTTCCCCCATGCCCCCTCTGACTTTCCAGTAGGGCATGGTGGATCTCTATGCCCCAGTGCCTGTATATCTTATGTCCCAGTTACATGTAAAATAATAATAATAATAATAATAATAATACATATTTTTAAATATTTAATTTTAAAACTTTGAATAAAAGATTCTTTACTTACCTCCCTCGTCACCAACCCTCACTGGAAAGATAAGCAATTCAATATAGGTTGTACATGTGTAGTTATACAAAACATTTCAATAGTGGATATATTGTGAAAGACTGACTATATTTCCCTCCATTCCATCCCACCCCCCACTTGTTCTATTCTCTACTTTGATCCTGTCCTTTTTCAAAAGTGGGTGGTCCAATTTCCCTCTCTCCCAGCCTGCCCTCCCTTCCATCATCCCCCTTCTCATCCCCTTTCTCCTACTCTCTTGTAGGGTGAGATAGTCTATTTAGTGTGTATGTCATTCCCTCCCTAAGCCAAATTCATTGAGAATAAGGTTGACTCATTCCCTTTTGCCTTCCTGTTCTTCCCCTCCAATGTAACAGTTTTCCCTTGCCTCTTCTATATGAAATATTTAACCCCATTCTAACTCTCCATCTCCTCTCATTATATTACTTTCTGACCTCTTGATTTCACCTTTTAAGTATCATCCCTTCCTATTCAACTGGTCCTGTGCCCTCTGTCTATGTATTATACCTGTAAACATATATACACACAATCACATATGTATTAATACACCCATATACCCTCCCATATAGATATATATGTATGTGTATATATATACATATTGTGTATATATACATATGTCTATATGTATATATATTTCTATGCCCTTCAACTATCCTCATACTGATAAAAGTTTCATAAGTTACAGTTATTCATGTAGGAATGTAAGCAGTTCAACTTTGATAAGTTCCTTATGGTTTATTTTCCCTGTTTACTTTCTCATGCTTCTCTTGCTTCTTGTATCTGAATATTAGATTTTTTATTCAGCTCTGGTCTTTTCTCCAAGAATGCTTGAAATTTCGTTATTCCATTGAATTACCATATTTTCCCCTGAAACATGATACTCAGTTTTGCTGGGTAAGTTATTTTTGGTTTTAATCCCAGCTCCTTTACCTTTGGGAATATTATATTCCAGGCCCTTCTGTCCTTCAGGGTAGAAGCTGACAGATCCTGTGTTATCCTGATATTGTTTCCACAGTATTCAAATCGCTCCTTCCTGGCTGCTTGTGGTGTTTTCTCCTTGATCTGGGAATTCCAGAACCTGGATATACTATTCCTAGGAGTTTTCTTTTTGGGATCTTTTTCAGGTGATTTGTGGATTCTTTCAACCTCTATTTTGCCCTCTGTTTCTAAAACATCAGGGCAATTTTCCTTGGGAATTTCTTGGAGGATGATTTCTAGGTTCTTTTTTTGATCATGGCTTTCAAGTAGTCCAATAATTTTTAAATTGTCTCTCCTGGAACTATTTTCCAGGTCAGTGGGTTTTCCAATGAGATATTTCACATTGCCTTCTATTCTTTGTGTTTAATAATATTTTGATTTCTCATAAAGTCACTAGCTTCCATTTGCTCCAATCTAATTCTGAAGGAATGATTCTCTTCAAAGAGCTTTTGAGATTCTTTTTCCATCTGGCAAATTTGGCTTTTTAAGGCATTCCTCTCCTCATTGCCTTTTTGAGCCTTTTGCCATTTGAGTTAGTCTATTTTTAAGGTGTTATTTTCAGTCAGGTTGTCGACCTTCATTTCATAGTTTTCTTGCATCATTCTCATTTCTCTTCCCAATTTATTCTCCATTTCTCTTAATTTTTTTCCCAAGATCCTTCTTAAGCTCCTCTATGGCTTGTAAGAATTTTTTTCGTTTCTTGGAAACTTTAGATACAGGAGTTCTGATTTTGCTGTCTTCCTCCTATTCCATGCCCAATCCTTTTTGTCCCCCCAAAAGAAATACAGATTCAGACTGCTGTGCTTGCATTGCTTCCCTTGTTTGCTCATGTTGCCACTCAATTACTTGACTTTTGAGTTTTTTGCCACAGTAGAACTCTGCTACCATAGTGGGGTGCTTTGTCCCAATCACTGGGGTTTTGCAGCTTCTGGAGCTGTTAGTTGGGTGCCTTCTCTGAAGGCTCCACATACTCTGGAAAACTGGTCATGTACCCCAGGACCTCTACCCTAGACACCGAAATCCACATCCAAGCCCAGGGGGATGGGGAGAGCCTAAAGGCCTGACCACAGTCCCGAACTCCCAGTTCACAAAGTCCGCACTGCACTGCTCTCTCACTTTGTCCTTAGCATCTATGGGTTGATATTTCTGGAAACTGCCACCGGTGCTGGTGATCTGAAGTCCTTCTAGCTAGTGTATGATTGTGGCTGCCCTGAGGCTAAAAACTCTGGCCTGCATGGGGCTGAGCTCTGCTCCCAACACACTGCCCTGGCCATTTCCTGACGGCCTGCCAGGCTGTCCTCAGTGGGAGGTTACCTTCTCTGTGTAATTTTATGGGTTCTGTAGCTCCAAAGTTTGCTCAGAGTCATCTTTTACATGAATTGGAGGAGGTGGAAGCAGAAGCCCCACAGAAGTCCTGTTTCTACTCTGCTAACTTGACTGCCCCAAAATATACAATCTTTAAGGTCTCTTTTATCTCTATATTTATGAAACTAATTCAGCAGCAGCAACAACAGCAACACAATATGATTTCGCAAAATAAATAAATTTGACTGATTTTAAATAAACCAATGGGATCTTGATTATATATAAGTGGTGCACGGAAAAGCAGAAAGGAAAAAAATAAATTCTTATAGGAATCACTCATAAGATAGGAAGGACCTTGAGAGATCATTAAGATCTTTTCCCAAAAGATAATTAATTAATTAAAAATAATTAATTCCCTCTAATTCCCAAAAGATAATCTTCTATCCCATTTTAACAAGCTTCTAGGAAAGAAGATTCTCCTTCAGGAGCCTATGAAATCTTTTAGATAATGTCCTCTTTGTGAAATATAAAGGTTTATCAAGGGTTATATTTTAAATTAGATTCTAACTGTCCTAGATACATATATACTCATTATATAACTATATATATGCATATTCAAATGAACAAAGGAAAATTATTCATTGTGGAACTATAATACAAAACATGAAGAATATATTAAAACTAATCTGAAATAGATTTTTTAAATAATTTCAAAATATAATGATACTTTAATTACATTTCAAAGAATGGGTATAATTATTACTTATGTGTCACCTGACAGAGGGTGCTCATATAGAGAGTCATAACAGGGTAGATGCTTGTACAATACTTCAAGAATTAATTATTTCACTTAATTTGGTGTTTACCTCAAAATATATACACAATTTGTAACCCCTCTATGATGTAGTAAACAGTTTTTGAGAATTCTTATGGTCTATAATGAAAATAATATACGTTAGTAGAATTGAACTTGAAAATCTCATAAGTAGCATTATGCAGGTTAAATGGCTTTACTTGAATAGATTAGTACAAGAATGTGGTGTCTGAAATATGTACTCCAGAGAAAATACCACCATCTGGTTCCCTCTGTCATTGCTGATGCAACGACTTCTTACTAAAATCCCACTGTGCTAAATGTTAGCACAAGTCTATAAAAGATCTTATTTTCCCCTTGCCTCTCAACCCTAGGTAGGAGTACACGTGTTAGAAACATTTAAAAAGGACTTCCACAAAACAACCACAACAACAAAAGGGATTGTAGATGTATTAATAGAAGCATAGTATCCATGACTGGAAGAATGAAGAAAATGAAGATAGGGAAAGAAAAAGCATTTATTAAGCACCGACTATCCATCAGTTACTTTGCTAAGTGCCTCAGGAATACTACCTCATTTGATCACTGATTATTGAAAGGGTAAAAATTGAACAGGGTTCAAGCAGGATTCTGATTGATCTTGACACTGTAGCATTAGAAAATGGGCTAAAGAAAACCATGTTCTTTAGTCCAGAGAAGGAGGATATCAGTATATGGGTGAAGAAATACACTTCTTCTTGACTCCAGAGGACAAAACAAGAAGGAATGGATACAACATATGGAGGAAAACAACTTAAGCTCAGTGAAAAGGAAAGCTAACAATTAGAGCTATTCAGTTGTAGAATAAGGTCCCAAGGTTTTCAAGTGCAGTTTGGGACATTATGTATTTATGAATATTAGAGAGGGGATTCGTGTCCAGATGTGGAGTAGATTAGATGACTTCTGAGGTCTTTCCAGTTGTGAAATTCTATAATTCTGTGCAATTATGAAGGTCTTTGATGATGAGGAACCTTCTGCTAAAATCAAATTTGTTAAATCTCCATAAACTTTATATCTAAAATGAAAAAGATGATAGAAAGCCATTACATAATGGTGTTAAAAATGAAAAAAAAGTACATTTGAATTAACATTGATACCAAGAAACATTTGCCTAAAGAAATAATGTCATAAAGGCAAGAGATGTTCATTACTATATTGTTAAAAATTAAATAAAAACATTTGAAAAAGTCACCAGAAAGGAATCCATCCATAATGGCTTGAATTTCATTCAGCTACAAATTCTATGTGCAAATATACATAATGCATGTAGACTATTCCAACTAATGGAAAGGAGTTAGCTCTTCCTAATCATGTTCCCTCATTTGACTCTGTTATCTATGCTTTTCCTTCCTGAGTCAGTGGGAGAGCCTGCAAAATATAAATATCATCTTGAGAAGTTTTTTTTCCTCCTCATATGAAATGAAACTTACATTTAAGTAAGGGAAAATAGTTTTCCCTTTCATTTTTTTGAGTATGTTGTTACATGTTAATTGGTTGAAAAATATAAAAGTGAATGGGTAAAAAAAAATTCATTATAAATTCTTGAGTAGTTTTGCCTTTGTATGTCCAAATGAAGATCATTCTCTCTTTAAAACATTGTTGTTGCCATATTAATTCCATGCCCATTGCCTGCAAATAACAGTTCACATTTGTAAACTGTTAAATTACTTTTCAGTGACTAGCCTGGTATATTCCAAGTGCTCTTAAATTCAGTTTAATTAAACAAATTTTTTAAAGTGCCTATTCTATGTAGAGCTCTGCAATGTTAGGCATTGTGGGAGAGAATGAAGTTAGTAAGATATCATGTTTGCTTCTATCTTGTAGAGTTTACAATTTACTAGGAGAGTTATGGTGTATACATAAATGACTGCCTTATAAAATTGAATCTAATGATTACAGTGAAAATGGATAAAACACTGTAGAATGTCTAAAGAAGAGAGGATTAATACTTGACATTTGGGTTGGGCCCTTGAAAAGCTACAATCTTCCTACAAATATAGAAGATAGGACATTCTAGGTATTGGTTGTTGTTGAGTTGTATCTGATTCTTCATTATCCCATCTGGCTTTTCCTTAGTAAAGATACTAAAATAGTTTGCCATTTTCTTCTCCAGCTCATTTTACTGATGAAGAAACTGATACAAACAGGTTTAAGTGACTTGACCAGGATCATACAGCTACACTATGTGTCTGAAGCAAGATTTAAACCCAGGATGATGAGTCTTCCTGATGACAAATCTAGCACTCTATACAGTGCACTAACTGCCCTAGCTTGATTAGAGTAGTTTTATATAAGCAATACCATTTTATTTGAACCTGTCTTCTTCTGACTCTAAATCTGTGATCCTATTATCCTAAGTATGTTTGCAATGAAATTGAAGAGGAGGAAGCAGGTAGAAGATGTGTTGTTGAAACAGAAATGAGAGGAGCTGGCAAATGATTGGGTGGCAGTTGAAAGAGAAGGAAAGGTCAAAGATGACAGTATAGTAACATGAATCAATTACTGAGGGAAAATGGTGTTGCCATCAACAGAAATAGAGAATTTGGGAAGGAAAAGATTTTGAGGTAGTGACAAGCTGTCTAGATGTGGAAATGTTAGGTACAAAATACTGTTGGTGATGCAAAATGTAGCAAGAAATTGTATGGTATAAGGACTCTGGATATAATTATCCAGAAAAGATAAAATGATCAATGAACATTTGGAAATCAATAAAATGGTTAATGATATTTATGATAAAAGAGGATACAATGAAAAGAGAGGAGGTAAGAAGAGAATTTGGGGACAGCCATTTTTTTCAATTTCAATTATTTTAAAATTTTGAGAAAACTCTGAACATTCTAATATACAAAGAAAAGCTATTTTAAACTCTACTATTCTGGATATGTTGCTTTTTTGGGTATATCTTCAATTTAATATATTAAAAATACCCACAGTTTCCCTTTATGAACTTCATTTATCTTTCTGTGTATTGTTTAATGCTTCTTTTCATGATTCATCAATATTTTTGTTATTCTTTATTTTTTTTGTCATTTTTACTACTAATGTGCTGCCTGAACAGAAATACTCCCATGAAATTAATCAAAACAAATCAACTCATTGGTGTCGGCAAACATATTTTCTTCTATATCTCTAGTCCAATCTTCTGCCAAGAAATGAGAAGTCTATTTCATTGCTGGTTTTATAGAGTCATAGTGGATAATAGCATTAAGCAGACTCAAGTATTTCAAAATTTTCTCATACATTATTTGATTGGAGTATTCCCTCTGAGGTATGTCCCTCAATTTATACACATAGCTTAGGTCCCTCCTTTTGTGTAACTATTCACAGATATCAATATAATATCTAGCTATACAGTCCTAAAATGATTAATCATAAGCTTTCCATGGGTTTATCAGTCTTAAATCATCAGCCAATGAACAGAATTAACTTGAATCAAATGAATTTTTTGAAATGGAACATAATGAGCAGAACCTACAAAATATTCCAACCTATAAACCTGAAATACATTTTCCTACAAATATAGAGGACAGAAGTTGTAAGAGTGGGCATAAATATCAATGAACTAATAATGAGGCATATACTTAGGGAACGAATTTGTATAAGGCAACTTACAATTGTGATGGTGTATGAATTTGATATGTTTTCCCTTCTCGTGTCCTCACATGGCTCTCCAGGACCACTGGTACAGTTCTGCCAATGAGCATATCATTCTCCTGGGATCTTTGGACTTCCTTAATTTTGGGCTTGTTCACCTGTTGGGCATAAAGTCTCACATAAAATAAGAGACTTCACCAGAAGAAACCATTGTCACTTGTAGAAAGAGAAAAAGAAAAATATCTTCTCTGTGCCTGTTCCAAGAAATGAGGAATAATTCCCTCTCAAGAGCTGGGCTCTTCTTCCATATCTGTCTTTCTTCTTTATCAAAGTTTAACCTTGCAAGAGTTATCTTCTTTTAAGAGCTTTCTTAGAGTGTATATATAAATAAATAATATATATTATATTATATTTTACATATATGTTATATTACATATTATATATATCATACGAGATTATATATATGAAACTACCAGGAGCAGCGCTCATCTTCTGGTTGTTCAATGGTTAGTCAAACTATAGTCTTTCATGTTTTATTGAAGAACTTTTTCATTCCTTATAATGAGCATAAATGTTTAACCACTTCTTTAAAGACCTTAACATCTTATATGCATATCACTTTCCTTATATAATTTGTGTAAGTGAATTGGGACAAAATCGATTGATTTTAGGTTCTCCTGATCAATACCTCTCCTCCAAAGCATCATACATAGCCATTTTATGGGAAATTTTTAAAGTTACCTTTTAGGTGCAGGAACATGACTGTACAGAGAAGATATATTCAGAAAGGGAAGAAAAGAACCAAGAACCTTAATGATGCTAGCTCACTGAAGTCAAAAAGGGAAAATAATAATAATAAAAGTTGGAGAGTGGTTTAAAGAGTAATTCACAGAGAGGTCAAGAAGAGGAAAGTAGAAGATAAGTTTAGGTAAAAGACCAGTGGGTTTCATGAAAAAAGAAATAATCAGTGATTTTTAAGAAATAGGATAATATTTTAGGCAGTGACTAAGTCAAAATAAGGTAAATTATGCTTGTGTTGCTTAGGATGTATATTAGAGAAGAAAGAGAATTGAGACAAAAGGTTGGTGAAATGAAGCTACAGAGAATAGTGAAAGGAGTGAGTGTGCTGGTGAAGCACTTAGCCATAACAAAGACAAGGCCCTTTTCATTCTCTGTGATTGGAGGAAAGGAGGGGAAAAGGAGTGGGGTTTTGGGAGGTTAAAGGTTTTGATAGAGGGAATTTGAGGGAGGTCGTATAAGATGACCTCTATCTTCTCAATAAATCAGGAGTTGTCATCTGTGTTAAAAATGTAGAGTTAGAGGTTTGAGGAGAGAAGATTTGTAATAGTTTTTGAAAGAAGAATGTTTTGTTAAAAGAAGACTCAGTATTTAAGTATTTTTCCCCCCTCTGGAGAGATTATAAATTTTAATTTCTTAGTGACAGGCATAATTTCTGTTTTTACTTTTATATCAAGACTGTGCTAAAGCAGTGTGTTGACATGTGGTATACACTTACATGTTTAGTGATTAATGGTTGCTTTTGTAATAACTTTACTAGTTCCCTTGAATATGTTGTTATATTAAATAACACATGAACATTTTCTTACTTAAAGTAGAACTAGGCTTTCTCTTTTAATCTATATTGGCATTTTTTTTGCTATTTTTAAATTTTATGACTCTCATGCTTTTTCTTTCTCTAGTGAAGTAAATACAGGATTTTAAAGTATGTTTTCACTCATTGTATCTTTGATTTATTTTTAACCTAGACCTTTTAGTTTTATACACCATGAAACCAAGTTATGTCCTGGAAGCATGAAGCTTAACTACAACAGAGTACAATGCTTTCCCTTCTCCAGCATTTTACCCTAAAGTATTTTCATTCATTTCTACTTTTTAAAACAAAAACCAGAAATGATCACTTACTTTTTTAGAATTTATTATCATGTTTCAGAATTCTTTGTCATCATTGAACTGACTTTTGATGGTCTACAAATTAACAAGCATCTATTAAACACCAACTATTGACCAGTCATTGTCTTTGGCTGAGAGTTCTGATTTATTGATCCTATTTTCTTTTTACATTCAGAAAATTCAGCTACTTGGGGTATGTGGTAAGGGAGAAACTTTAAAAATACATACTTCATTTTTTTTTGATTCATTAGCATTGGAATAATATTTAAGAGAGGTAGAAAAGTTCACTTTTTTCCCCTTTGGTCAGGATAACAGGATTTTAGATTTCATGTGGAAGGGATATTAGGGGTCATCTAGTTCATCTTGTGTGTTTTATTGCTAAAAAAATCCCCTAAACCTGAATCACTTGAAAAGTTAAGGCAGATAGGTGGTATAGTAGATAGAGCACTGACTGGGCCTGGAATCAGGAAAACCTGAGATCGAATTCCATCTCAGATACTAAGCTAGCTGTATATCCTTGGTCAGATCATTAACTTCTGCCTTCCTTAGTTCCCTCAGCTGTAAAATGGGGCTAATAAAAGCACCTAAGTTTCAGGGTTGTTATGAGAATCAAATAAGATAACATTTGCAATATACTTAGTTCATTACCTGGCACATAGTGTGTACTATATAAATGTTAGCTATTGATGATGATGATGATAATGATGACAAGGATGCTATTTGCCAAAGATCTTGTCTCTCTCCTGGACTGCAAAGCTTTATTAATGTGGGGAGCATATCTCATCTACACTTTGGTTTTCTCCTAGTATCCAGCATCAGAGCTTACCTAATGTTTTCAGAATTGAATTGAATAATATCAGAAGTCCATTTTGTGAGCCTCATTGGGAGTGACTCAATCATAGTCAGTATAGAAACTGCCAAAATAACTGAATTCAGGAAATAATTACTCATAAATCGAACCTTGAAACAAAGAAGAAAAGAAGGAAAATATTATACTACATAATATTATAATGCCCAGAAGTATTATTGAACAGTTAGAAAGGCATACAATTAGTGAAAGGTATTTCTCTCCCTGTCTAGATTAAATAAAGAATTCCTGTGAAATTTATAGAGTAAGAGAAGATATGATATTCAAAGCTATGAAGTACCTATTTATTAATGATAAATTTTACCAAAAAAGTCATCATAACCAGAACAAGAAAGTACAAATGGACAAATCATGTGTAGTCTTAATATGCTATTTGGTATTGATCAACACATTTTGAGGATTTTTAAAAAAAGAATAGTCAAATATGATTGTTTCTCAAAGACCATTTCAGGAAAAGTCAGTTAGTCAAAGATTGTTAATACTTCTGACACACAGCAAAAGTAATTGTCAGATTGAGGGCTTTGTTTCTTTTCTGAAGATGTTAATCCCCTAGTAAACAAAAAGCAATTAATGACTACCTGTCTGCATTATTTACTATCAGGGATTAATTTATATACTCTGGAGAATGGAGAACAATTTGTAAACAATTAGCAACTCCACAGACTGTACTTCTCACTAAGGACAAAGCAACCACACATAGAGGATCAGTCAGCATGTGAGAGAATTAATGTTTATCTAGTGTTGCTGTGGCTAGCAACAGGCAACTTTTTATAATAAATTTAAAAATTTTGAAACTCTTTAAAATTTCTCAAATATCTATACATGATTAATAGGAAGCAGGACTGGAACTATAAGTAGACTTGTGATTTCATTGGTATAGGAGAATTTCCATATAAGGAAGCACCCTCTTCCAATGCAATTCACCTCTTTCTTGGCAATGAGAACAGATGACTTCATAATACATATTTTAGTGAAACATTTTATTTTATTTTTTTATAAGCAATTGGGGTTAAGTAACTTGCTCAAGGTTACACGGCCAGTTATTTCTGGGTGTGGTGCCGAGTATCTGAGCCCGGATTTGATCCCCAGGTCATCCCGACACTGGAGCCGGTGCTCTTACTCACTGAGCCACCTGGCCGCCCCTAAGCAATTGGGGTTAAGTAACTTGCTCAAGGTTACACAGCCAAGTGTTTCTGGGTGGGTGCTAAGTGTCTGAGCCCGGGATTTGATCTCCAGGTCTTCTCAACACTGGAGCCGGTGCTCTTACTCTCTGTGCTACCTGGCCGCCCCTAGTGAAACATTTTAATATGGCTTAATATGTGTACATTTTAAGCATGAAAAGCTAACATCATTTTGCTTGTTATCATTGTTTTCAATTTTAGAAGATGGTAGATTAAATGAAAGAGGAAGTTTGAGTGATACTCTTAAGGTACAAACTATAAAAATAGTCAACTTCTTTTAATGATCCCTTGTATAAAAAATTCAAAGAGGAAAAATGAAAGTCACAGTTAAATTTAATTGTAGATAATTTTGAATAGATCAGATAATTAATTCATATATGCAAGAATTCATTCTAATATATTTGTGTACATACTATTTATAAGTCATAGCAAAAAAACTGGTAGAGATATTGAGATATACAGCACATCATCCATCCCCTTAGATGATTTTAGGTAAAATTAATAGGAATCTTGAACAAAGGAAAATTACTATATGAAAATATAATTTGGCATTAAATTCCAAAATGTTAAGTAGCAATGTCACCATCCCATTCTCTCATTGACTATGCCTCTGAAATATACATGGCATGCCTTCTAATATCTATACTGAGGATATTTGCTTTAAAGGAGGCAGTGAAGATGCTTCTCTTTTACTGGAATGGCAGTGGGAGACTTCCCTTGGGTAAGTCTTAGTTCCATTTCCTTCAGAGGTAAGGAAATCAATGATGAAAACAAGATAAGAATTATTCTATGTTAAATGGTTGGCTATGACCTTTAATTCACTTTCCTAAGAATACCTTTCAATTCTAGATCTATCACTCACTTCCCAAGAGACTGCTTCCAGGAATACGGGATATACATACACACATACATATATGCTTTCATGAATCCAATTAAAGAGATAAAACACATTACATAGGATGTAAATGCATCGATAATTATAATAAATTTTAGACTAGATGATCCCACCCTATAAGATGGTGTCTGTTTAAAGATTTCATCATTTACAATTTTGTTTCCAGATGACAGATTGGAACCTTCATAGATCTTCAAATTAATCCTGTTAGTTTTCCATCAAAAAATCACATCTGATTACAACAATAACAATAACTACAACGACAATTGCCATGCAGCTCAAACTTTAAAATTAATAGAAGACTTTTGCCCAAGGACAAGAGTTCATGAAAGGCTGGGTTCAATCCAACTGTATCTGATACCAGGGCTAGCCTTCAAAGAGTGATTTTCTCTTTATTTTATTATGTCCCTATCCTAGAATTAATTCTAGGAATTGCAGGAATATGTTCCATCCTAAGTATTTATTAATTTTGGTAACACTTTCCCTTTGTTTTTCAAAATAAAATTTGCATATCAGATATAAGACATTATTTTACTCCACAGAAAATTCAAAGACTTAACAAGAGGCTATAAATACATATGGGCAGCATAGAACATTCACAGAAGACCATAAATTCCCTCTGAAAAACAAGTACACTTCAGGTCCATAGTGGAGGCAAGTCTTTTGCTAAATATCGTCCCCTTGACTCCTACTTTTCTTCTTCTTTTTACTGCTCTCCACCAATAGGAGCTATACAGGGGATCATCTTTAGGAATGCTGCCAAAAAAAATCTTATTGATCCTGAAGCCCTCAAGCTTGAAGTTACCCCTGAGGCAACCCTCCAGATTTCCTCTATACATTAAATTTTACTTTTCTACTAGAAAGTTATTTTCTGAATTATGCTATACAGAACATTCCCCTCCCTCTTTTTTCATAAGTATTCTCTTTGGAAACATAGGTGACTTGGGCTGACTTTGCCAAGTGCTTCTGCAGAACATTTTAAAAGTCCACTACTGCCCAGAAATACTTTTGGAAGGAGCATCGATGATGTAGGGACTAGACAGAAACTAGGACATTCCACACAACTGTTGGCAGCATTAAAAGATAATGGAAATGATGGAACTCAAAAATGTAGTGATGCTGATCCAATAATTACATTGTTAGAAATATACTGATAGGTTTGTTGAAAACATAAAGGTGTTCTCTGTTCAAAGACTTTCATTATCACATTATGTGTATTTTTTTTAACAGAGTAAGAAACCCAAATATCCCTTAGAAAGGAGATTGTCAAATAAACTCTGGTACATCATTGCAAAAGAATGCTATTGTAACCAAAGGCTGTAGCCCATTTGAGTAAGATTCTCCTCATTGAAGAGACTGATTATTTATTATTTCATGATTGCTTGAGAGGTAGAGTTGGTAGGAGCTCTGGAGAGGAGAGATCTTTCATCTTCTGGCTTCCAGATTTGAAGGAAAAGAAGTAAAGTTTCATATTATCCCTGAAGAGGTAGAGAAATATTGGGAATATATAACCTGTGGAGGAGTAAACATCTGTATCATACTCCTGTTTCAAATTTGTGAAATTAGACATTTGGGGGAATTTCTTTGGGAGAAATATGGGACGTTTGCTTGGTTGAGTTGAGATACATCCTTCCCAGTGGGAGAATTCATCCATTCTGTGAATTGTCTGATATATTCTCATATGTGCTGCTTCTCTGATTTCTCTTTCCTATAGACTTGGGTAAATGGATTTATTTACTATTCACTGAAAAGAAAAAAGGATTAGGAGAAATCTGTTTATGCTTACCTGCAAATCACATCTGGACAGATCCATGTAGACACACAACCTACATAGTCAACACACACACACTATTCTATATTTTCAATTAGACTATAAAGTATGAGGGATTTAAAAAAAGTTCAGCTGGTGTCAGATTGTGAAGAACACTAAATGACAAACATCTGAATTTTTATTTTATAATAGAAGCAAAGGTGTCTTCCTAGAGTTTATTAAGGAAAGAGTGTCATGGTCAGATTCCTTGTTAAAGAAAATCCCTTCACAATGTCTGTTAGAGAATGCAGTGGATCTGAGAGAATCATAAAGCAGGGTAGTCCAATTAGAATGCTACTGCAATAGTCTAGGGGAGAGGAGATAAGGGCCATAAGGAAAGGTGGTGCCTATGTGAGTATACAGGAGGGGCATATTACTAGATATTTTGTGGTGGTTAAAACAAATATTTAGTAACTGAAAGGATAGTGGGGGTGAGGGCAAAGTAAAGTGTTGGAGCTAATATTGAGGTTAAAATCCTGATGAAATGAAGAACAGTGCTGCCCTTGACAGAAACATGGATTAGAAAAAGAACTGGGTAAGATGAGTTCTGTTTTCTACATTGAGTTTGAGATATTTCTGAGATATCCTGTTTAATATATCCAATATGATCCAGGATTAGAGCAAGTGAGAGAGATTGTGGCTGTATGTATAGATATGGCAATCATCTATATCAAGTTGATAACTAAACCCTTGGGAGTTGATTAGGTTCCTGAAAGAGAGATAACATAGATCGAAGAGGACCATGGGTGAAACCCAATGTTAGCAGTCCTCTTCCAAAATATCAGAACTTGCAAGAAAAAAAATGAATGAGGTCCTGGACTCTTTGGGAAAGGAGGAGAAAGACCTGGAGACTAGGAAACAACAGGAAAGATATTCAGTGCTGTGTCAAAAACCAGAATGGTGACACTGAGTGGAAGGAAGGCAACATATAGGAGAGGGGGTAAATAGGTGTTGGCAACTTGGCAACTTTTGGGGTGAGTGAATGTGGGGAGTCAAGACTGATAACTGAAGTTGCAGTCCGTAATTTGAATGGTTGAGCCCTGGACAGTAATATAAAATTACCGGAAAAGTGATGGATTATGACAAGGAAGGGATATAGTAAGTTCTAGTCTCTATCTGTTGAGTTTGAGTTCCCTACATGACATCTAGTTTCAAATGTTAAGCAGGCAAATAGTGATGTGGATCTGGATTTTAGGAGAGATGTTAGGAGGACAAGAATAGGCTCAACTCAAAATACAATGCTAGAGAGGAATGCATATAGGAAAAATGTATGGCTTATAACTCTTGGTTACTAAAAATAATTTCCTGAGTTAATAGCTGTCAGTTTTTTTTATTCAAGGAATCATTCAAATTGAAGCTTCTTCATACCTATGGCAGGTATCTTTCACTACACATTTATATCTATGTTTGTTTGGCATCAATTTATGGTGTGTGTGTGTGCACACATGTACGCATGTGTGTTCGTGAATGTCTTCCAGGTATTGGATATATTTTTTCACTTGTCCAATCTGTCCAATAACATCAATGGGAGGAGAATTATAACATGCCTATTAGACTATTTCTCCCCTCCCCTACCCCTTGCTGCCATCTAGCATAGATATAAGGGGCTGATACTTCTTAACCTAGGAGTTCCAAAAGATGGAACTTCACTTCTGGCCTCTCCTCTGCTGAATTTCCTCCAGTTATTTAAAGGTCCCAGATATGTAGATAGACCATTTGGGTAATTAAGCATATATGTTCTTATCAATGTATCAAAGAAGAACATTCCTCATTAAAATCACAGGATAAGTTATTGTGCTTGCACATTGAAACTTTCATACCTCTACATTGATTATACTATATTAATTGATGTGGAGGTGTGGCAAACATATCCCTCTCCTTACACTAGGTTGCTGTTCAGTCTTTCATTTGTGTCCACCTCTTTGTGACCCTATATGGATTTTTCTTGGAAAAGATACTGGACTGTTTTATCATTTCCTTCTCCAGTAGATTAAGGCAAATATAGGTTTAGTGACTTGTCCAGGGTCACACATCTAATGAGTGTCTAAGGTCAGATTTGAGCTCAGATCTTCCTGACTCCAGGCCCAGTACTCTATCCACAGAGCCACCTAGCTGTCTCCATATTATTATTAGTTTTTTAACAAACAGATTGCTTGATGTTTTGTGAGAATTTATTTTTCTTTGCTGTGTAGGGTTGAAAGCTTAGCTTAACTTGTATCAGTTACTTTGTTATTAGTTTACAACTCATTTCATCTCTCTCTTACTCAATTTCTTTTTTTCCTCATCTGTAAAATATGGAATCAGTACTTACTTCACATGTAATGAGGATCAAAAGAAATAAGGGGTATAAAACACTTTGGAAGTCTTGAATTTCTGTTTAAATTTCAGAAATGATTATTGCTGCTGCTGCTGTCACTACTATTACTGCTACTACTACTACTACTACTACTACTGAATATTCATTTTTATTACACATTAGTTTTATACTTTGAAAATTGAATGCATTTGTGAATTAATCCCAGGGATTAACTGTTTATGTATACTCTTAGAAACAGTAATATGTTTTTCAACATAGGAAAAAACAACTAAAGTTGTGGATTCTTATAAGTCAGATTTTTACTATGTATCTCACAGGGTTGTTGTGATGAGACATATTGTCCATTTAAAAGCACATATAAATAAGACTTTTCATAATTACCCTTCTTTTCACCTTTCTTTCCTGCAATATACTCTCTGGATCTTTGATACCATAACTTCTTAATTGTATGGTAAGAGTATGCTAGTCATAAATTATAGTACATCAGCTTCACTGTGGAGAAAGGGCCTTAGAGATGTTTTGTTTGTGTATTTTTTTCCTGTTTTCATTTTCATCCTACTGCTCTCTTCTTATGAGGAGTCCTTTATTTAGGCTTGCCTTGATTTTTGTTTGAGATGGCTCCTTTTCCCTTTGTATCAATAATTATGGGAGCACATCAGGACCTTACAGATGGGTGCGGCTAAGAGATGTTGAGATGGCAGGCAGTTTGGTAAAATATACCATTAGGCTGAATTACTACCTCTCTTGAGGCAACTTCCCTGTGTGTTATACTAGTTAACAATAAAAGCTTTGGAGATCCCACTTAATAAGTAGGCATTTATCAATGATCTGAAGTTGTTTTCTCTTTTGAATTTACAAAGAATGCTCCAGAAGAAAGTACTATTGAACTTTTCAACTAGTAACACAAGATACCCTTTCTTTGTAAATATAAAGGGCATAACATTTTACTAGTCAGACTAGGAATCGCCTCCCTTCTACTGAACAGCTGTATTTTTGCCTGGGACCGAATTCTAAAATAGTCTGTACTCTGTTGAACCTAGCAGTTGTCCCTGAGGAAGTTTAGGTAATTCAGTGACACCTAAAGGGTTTCTGATGTCTGAATGAAAAAGAATGATTCCCAGGTCATTACTCTGGTTCCTCATATACTACCTGGAAAGCTTTAGGGTTAGTGTGTCAATAATTTAACTTGAATATTCTTTGAAAGGATGAAACCAATGTGGAAAATAATATAGTATTCTGGGAAAATATATATTTTTATTAATGCAAAAAATATTTGCCCTGCAAACTATAGGGTATCTGAAAAATAAGGTGGATTTATTAGCAATAAAGACCAGTTATCTTCCTTCTATCATAGCTTCAGGTCTTTAGTGAAAAAAAGGAATACTTGATCATTCATTGGATTCAAATGGGACATGAAAGACCATTCTGAGTGATAAATAATATCCTAGACTTGAAGGAAGACATGAATTCATATCATACCTTTGACATTAATGCTAATAGGAAATCTAGTCTCCAAGTGTGAGTTCCTTTTTCTGTACAACAGGAATAATCACACTTAGGAATACCTATATCAAAGCATTGTTTGCTTCTAACAGGCCTACACATTGACAACCCAAACTCCCCAAACCATCCTTCACATTTTTGTAAGGCCTTTTTAAAGTATCTCTCTGGTTTGATTGCTATTCTTAAGATTCTTCAATGGCTCCCTAAAAATTACTAAGAAATGGTCATGTTTTTCTTCAGGTAACCAAGGCCACACATAGATAATGTTTCCAGCATACCTTTCTAGACTTATCGCATGCCACTTTCTCCTAATATACACTATACATACACTACTCAGTATTTCATCACTGTATACATCATTTCACCCATTTTACTGCCTTTATCATCTCTCCCTTTTTTATTATGCTTGCTTGGAATATTATTTACTCAATTCTTTCCAGTAAATATTCAGTTATGGCTCATAGCCCAGTTCAAGAACCACTTTCACTATGAAGGTTTTCTTGGTGTCTCCTTTTGGCAATGACCTTTCTCCCTTTGGACTTCAAATATCGCTTTGCTTGTGTCTTTTCCATTCACTTATCTTTATCATACTTATTTATTATATTAAAATTACTGTACATATGGATGTGTTATATTTCCCTTCTAGAATGCAAGCCTCAGGAAGGAAGTGGCCCTTCAATACTTAAATATCCCTTTGCCACATAATAGTATAGCACTCTTCACAGTGAAGAATTAATAAACACTTAAAACCATTTAAATTGAAGGAACTATATACATTAGTGAAGAACTAGTCAAAATTAGAGACTGTTAAGATATCTTTCTTAGTCCTGTATCCTATACATATGTACACATACAGAGAGAATATTAGCTTTTTTGACTTTTCTATAATTCTACCGATTGTTTTTGAGTGAAGTCAAATCAATTAAACATAAATTAATTAAGTGTTCACTACATGATAGACACAGTGTAAGCATTGGGAATACAAATAACAGGAAAAAGAGATTTCCTGTCCTTAAGGGACTTAAATTCTTTTAAAGAAAGACAACACATAAAAAGAATTGAAAGGGAGGGGAGGGAGAAGGCCTTAAATGAACTTTTGTATGTGACCCATTTTTTATCAATAATTGTAGAGAAAGTCCATGAACTCAGGAGCAAGACCCTAATAAGACAGATCATGGCTGGCCAGCTCACTTTTCTTAAAGTAGAGGTTCTGAGAGGAATCAGAAAATCAGAGGAAGTAGCTGCATAGAGGGAGTGATTTTCAGGATGAGAAAGTAGCTGTGGCATTCTGGGAAAAAAAATCTCCAGTCACAAATGTCAGAGTAAAAATGAGTGGCCTGAGCATTTTTCTTAAAATATCGAATTTGTAGCTCAGAAAAACACTCAAGCCTTTTCACATGTTCCTCTTTCAAGCTATAACTATTTCACCTATCCCTCCTATATCTTATGAGATGTCTTTCTTCTTTTTAGAAGAATAGGTTTGGGATGACTCCAATCTCAAAAAGTTTTGGGTACATATCAGAATATGGATTTCTTATCTTTATCTGGATATTTCCAGGGGAGAAAATATAAGAGAAGAGATAGTGTTCAGACTTTGGGAACATTGGGTTGGGAAGAGGATGCGGAGCTAGTAAAGGAATTAGGAAAGAAACACTTTCAGATGTAGAACTAGGAGTGGGGAACCTGTGACCTCAAGGCTACATGTGAGTGAGGCTTTTTGACAGTTCATGTTTTACAGAGCAAATAATTTTATTAAGCAGATTTGTTCTGTGAAGTTTGCATTTGGTCAAAGGGCACACTTGAGTAACTTGAGGGTCACATATGGCCTTGAGGCCACAGGTTCTCATCCCTGATGTCGAAGAATCAGAAAAAAAGCAGTGTCTGTAAAGGCAATAGAGAAGTAAATTCAAACTAAATAGGTTAGCAAGTGTGTCAAATGGTTGGAAAACATCATTGTTTCCTGTCTTCTGTAATACCCATCCCCTACTTCAACAAGGAATTTAACCATGATGTTATTGTCAATAAATCCTTCCTATTACACCAAAAATAGTGGGACAGGGCTAACTTAGGACAGACCAGTAATTAAGGTTCAGGTTTAAAATGTAACGAGATGCTTATGGACCATAAAATATAATACAATTCTACTGATTCTGTTATTAAAAAGAATACAATTCCTGGTTAAATTCAAATAATAGAATTTTCCTTTTCTACTTCTGCATCTATCACAGCAATTGATAATACTAGATGAGAAAATCATTCCTGAAGGACAATGGGAATTCTTCTAAAACCTGTGATACTAACTCCTCAATAAGATTGAGCCTTTTATGATTAAGGTATCAATGAAGCCAACTGCCCCCCACCACCTCTTTAAATGATGATCCCATCGCTCCATAAAATATGTGCCTCTCTTACTATATTAAAGATATTTGCTACGAAAATTTGTTTTTCGTGTTAAACACTTATCTTATTCTTCTTATATGTTTTTTGTGTGAAAGTGTTTTAATTATGTATACTTGCAATAATATTTTACTTTAATGTTTTTCCCTTATTTGTGTGTGAATTCTTTCTAATCATAATTTTCCCCTTTTTGGCCACTCTGCCCCTGCACTACAACAGAAAAAGTGCCATATGGTATTTTTCTTTTTTTCATGCATTGCCTTTGACAAAGTATTATCACATTAGTAGCTTACTAGTGATAAGCCTCTCTATATTTAACTAGGATTGGCCCCTGAAACAATTATTTTATTGCTAGAAATATCCTTACCATAGCAATATATAACATTAGCTCTATTGATCACAGTATCATAGTACTGACCCATATTAAGTTTGTAGGCTACCAAAACCAAAAGTTTTATTTCAGAAAAACTGCAGTCTAACCATTCCTCCCATTAAAGTTGATTTTTTAACTCAAGTGAATGATTTTAAACTATTATTATTCAATAGAATAATCATATTTTTCTTTCATTTTATAAAATAAAGGCATAGAACATTAAAAATAGAATACAGACTGAAAATTTAATTTCAGATATTTGGCTTCCTGTTATAGTCAGTCATTTTTTAAAATCTGATTTGTTACCAGTGTAAGATATTCCTTCCAGTTTTGTTTCAATTGCAAATTCAGAAAGCATAATCACTATGTCCAGGTACCAAGTTTTCATTCCACCAAACTATACTATTTTATGTGTACATATATATTTGCTTCTATCTCTTCCTGAAAAATGCCATGGAACACTTTATCAAATGCTTTGCTTAAATCTATAAGCACTATCCACAACATTACTCTGAGAGGTCATGTTAATAATCTTGTCAAATATAAATAAAGTTTATTCTGTCATGTCTTAGTTTTTGATGGAAACATGCTGACTCTTAGATCAGAGCTCTTTTTCCTTAATGTTTACTAACGATATCCATAATTATGTATTGTGGAATTCAGTTAGAAACTAAAGTAAAACTCAATGACTTATAGCTGCAAATGTCATCATTCATTGCTAGGAGAGGTAGGAAGAGAGCTATTTGTAATTTTTAGAAATTGTCTGTGTCATAGCAATATATTTCCCCATCTTTGCATGAGATTTGCACACACAAAGCAAGTATGGATCATACTACACCATATACACTGTAGACTTAGTGCTAATAGTATATCTCAAAAATATTTGGCAGATACTATTATTCTTATTGCTATTACTACAGTCAGCAACAATCATGAAGCAATCTTTACTATCAAAATAGAGAAAATCTAGCACTCTATAAAAGCTTTAATTAATATAGCATATTAGGTATAGTACAATATTTTCAGAATGATCTTTCTAAAGTGCAAGCATGTTTAAGAAAGAAAGAGAGCCACATTTCATTTGGACTTCCTACAAGACCAGTGGAATTTGAAAGTTGATTTTGAACAAGAAGAAAACTATATTGTTATAATACAAATAAGAATGTTTTAAGAGTAAGGAATAAAAGGGAACAAAAAGCTTCAAAACAAAGAATGAACTATGAAAGTAGCATTTTCTGTTCTTTATTTTCAACCATACAAGACAGAACATTCCCTCCATTCCTCTCTAATCTCTCAACCTCTTTACAATGCGTGTTTGACTCCATGTTTAAGCTTGACTTGCCAAGTTCTAATTAGAGGTGATTAGGAAATGTATTCTTTTTTCTTATGCCGTAGCATCCCAGTTACCAAGGCTTGATAATTTATTGTATAGAACAGCAATTAAAATAATTTTTCCACAATTAATGCTGAATTGCTTCAGAAATTATATATATATATATATATGTTATGATTTGCAAATTTTAGCCAAAAGACAATATGATTGATATCATAGCAGTGATTAAAAAATAATTACTATTAAGCTAGTATTTTCTTAAAATATTAGCTAACACCATTTAATCACATTAAAGTATATTGAAGGCTGTAGTCATTGGAAACAAGTTTAGAAACAGTAATACTTATTACCTTCAATAGTACAATAGTGATTTTACAACCCACCACAAATTGTGTTATTAAGCTCAAATTCTTGTGACATCGACAAAGTAGAGAAACTTTTAATTTTACTAAATGTGGCAATCCAGATAAAAAATCTATTTAGACTGGAGTACATCAAAGATCAGGGCAATATCACTGCACTCTTCTGTTAGATAGTACACGATTTAAAAAAAGCAAAGGGAAATTGGTCACTGGCATTTTGATTAATCTGAGTTTTTATATTGTTTCCATTTGTATTATTGTTATTATATCATTAGTGTGGTTATGTTTATATTGCTAACTACCAAGTGATAAAGTTTTTCCCATGTTTCTCTGAACTACACATACTTCTGATTTTATATGAAACAAAAGTATTATATTATGTTTATCATCCACAATTTCTCATTCCCAAATAAATAGAAATCTAATTTGTCCTAATTTCTTTATCCTATAAAAATTGCTACTATAATTTTTTTGGTCAGTCAGTAAACAAGTATTTATTAAGTATACTTTGATGTTCCAGGCACTGTACTAATTATTGGTGAGAGAAAGAAATACAAACACAAAATAAAAGACCTAATTCCTGATGTAATTGGCTTATATTTTATTGAGGGGAGCAGAACATGTAAGTAGATAAACATAACAAAGTAAAACACAGAGTTGAAGGTAGATATACTTAGTGAGAAAGATAATGACAGTGGAGAGTACTGGGAAAGACGTCTTGCAGAAAGTGGCATTTGAGCTGAATCTTGAATGAAGCAAGGCAAAGCAACAGGTACAGATGAAGAAAGAACATTTCACAGAGAGTGAATAGAGAACCTTTCTTTCTATATTTGAACTCCCTGGCCTATATGGTCAGTCATCCACTAACATCTCAAAAACACAGTGCAATATAATTGGAAATGGAATGCAATAGTTGATACAGACAATAAGAGGATCCATAATTTTGGGTCAACAGGACAACTCTCAGTCTCCAATAGCAAATTGATTTAAATTATCTCACGGGCATTCATGGATAAAGTTAATAGACTACTTCTAGGGAGACCTGACAGTTTTCATAATGTTATATGTTTGTATGGGACTTGGGTAAAACAGTTTTCAAAAAACGTATTCTTCTCCTCCAATGCCTCTTCTCTCTCAAATATGTATACTTTGGAATAATTAGCTACTGCACAGCCCAAGGCACCTAACAATGTCTGCCTTAAGGTATAACTACAGATTTGATGTATTGCTGCTACTTGACCTTTTTTCTTCCCCTTTTTACTTCTAGTTAGATGTCCACCTTAAACTTATACCTCTTTCCAAAGGAGTACTGAGCTGAATTCTCATTATAACTCACGATTTTAAGTTATAATAAATAAATTCCATACTGTACATCTTAGGCAGTACAGATCAGGAAGTAAGGAGTTACCTTTGAATGAACTCGTTCTATTCTAAGTAATGTGAGGCATTATTGATGAAGAAGAAATTGTACTGATTGTCTCACTTGTGTTCATTACCTAGACTTTTTGAACATTTCTGGGTTCTGCAAGAGTGAATTAAAGGAAACTATAATAAAGCTCATAATGATATCTGGGGCACAGAACCTCATCTATTGGTTCATTTAAACCATGTTTTATCTCAGGGGTCTCTGGGTAAAATTATTCCTGCTCTCTTTTTGCCCCTAAGTTGAGGTCTCCCCTTGGTAACATCAGAATTTAACACATGTCCAAGTCTCCACAGTAAAAGGTAAAGACCTCTCAATCAAAATCAAAGATATGGTTTCTCTTTTAAGATTTAGTATCGCTTGAGAAGCATCAAATGATATACTGCATCTATAGCATTTTCCAAAACTTAAAGTTTTATTTAAAATTATAGTTGTTATTATTAGTAAATCACTATAATCATTAATTGCATGGGATTGAATTCATTATTTACATAACCTTTTTTTTAGCCCCCACTATGAATGAGTCTAGGGATACAAAACAAAATGAAAGAGACCCTCCTTCAAGGAATTTACATTCTTCTGAAGGTCCCACCATGTGCACAGAGAAGAAAATACAGGGAAATTTTAGGAAGGGAAATGCACTAATATTATGATATTGAAAATTTTCCTGTATGAGATGGTATCTAAGGTGAAGTTTTAAGTATTCTCAGTGTATTCTGAGAGTGAGAGTTGAGTTACTAATACATTCCAGGAATAGGGGGACTATTTGTAGAAATTCATGGAAGCAGGAAATGAACTGCTAAGGTTACAGAATAGTAAATACGTCAATTTGGTTAGAACATATAATATATGAATGTCCCATATCTAGAAATGTAGCTTGGCAGGCAGTTTTCAGAGGATGAAATTAAAGATATCTATAAGCATATGAAAAAAATAGTCTAAATCACTTGTAATTAGAGAAATGCAAATCAAAACAACTCTGAGGTACCACATCTCACTGGCCAGATTGGCTAAGATATCAAAACAGGAAAATAATAAATGCTAGAGAGGATGTGGAAAAATTGGAACACTAATGCATTGTTGGTGGAGTTGTGAACTGATCCAGCCATTCTGGAGGAGAGCAATCTGGAACTATGCCCAAAAGGTTATAAATAAGTGTATACCCTTTGACCGAGCAATACCACTTCTAGGGTTATATCCCAAATAGATCAGAGAAGTGGGGAGAGGAGGACCCATATATACAAAAATATTTATAGCAGCTTTTTTTTTGTACTGGCAAAGAACTGGAAATCAAGGGGATGCTCATCAATTGGGGAATTGATGAACAAGTTGTGGTATATGAATATAGTGGAATACTACAGTGTTATAGGAAATGAGGAGCAGAGAGAATTCATATTTACCTGGAAAAACTTATACAAACTGATGCTGAGTGAGAAGAGCAGAACCCAGGAGAAGTCTGTATGCAATCACAGACACAATGTATGAGTGACGATTAACCTCAATATACTGGGCTCCTCTCAGCAATGTAAGGTTACAAGATAATGCCAAAAGACTCATAATCGAAAGACATATCCACATCCAGAAAAAGAGATGCAGGGTCTGAATGCAAAATGAAACAAACTACTTGCTGTGTTTCTTTTTCTTGTTTTGTTTTGTCTCCTCTTTCCCAGTGATCATTCTATCAGTTATAATCCTTCTTTAAAACCTGACTAATGATTAATGTGAAGATATTTGTAGATCCTATATTCGAGTGCATGCCGCCATGATGTGGGGACGGGGGGAAAGGAAGGGGGAGAAAATTGGAAACTCAAGGGACTGGGGAAATGAATGTTGTAAACTAAAATTAAGTAAACCAATTTAATTTTTTTAAAAAAGCAAACAAATAAAAAAGAAATATAGCGTGGAACTAAATGGTAAAGGGCTTTAAATAAATAGCACATCACTGAAGATGTTTGAGCATGACAATGACATGGTAAGACTTGTGCTTATGCAGATTATTTTTACAACTGCATGATGATATATAGAAAAAGGCAAGAAGTGGAAACAGCAAAATCAATTAAGAGAACTACTTATAGTAGTTCATCTGAACCAAGGTATCAGCTACATGAGTTGGGAAGAGATGGACATGAGATGTGTTGTAAAAATAGAATTTTCAAGACTTGGTGCCTCATTTTGATATAGATTTTGCAAGAGAGGGAATAGTCAAGGATGACTGAGAGGTGAGATTTCTTTTAGATGAACAGCATGAGAGGTGGATTTAGAGGACTTTTTTAACTCATTGGGGTAAAAATGCTTATAGGGTATTGATGATTTTATTTAATATTTGCAAGAGTCACATTTATGAGGAAAGAAGTGTGGAATTCAAATGAATTTGTGATAGTTTTTCATTGAAGTATCTAATTGTATTTAATATTAAACAGGTTAAAGAGCATAGAAATGTTGGCCATCTCCATACTCAAATGTTTATTAGTGTAGCATTCTGGAGAATCATTGTGATATTGATGAATTCTTCTATTTTCCTTTTATTTCAAAATGTAATATTGCTAATATATCATATCACATCATATCATGTCACGTCACATCATGTTATATCAGTTCATATTATGCCATATTATATTATATCATATTGTACTCTATTATATCATATTATATATTGTATTGCCGTATATTCTATCATGTCACATCACATCATATCATATCATATCATATCATATCATATCATACATCACGTACAGAGGATATAAGATTAACCTTGGTTACAGAAAAAACTTGGGTTTGAATTCTACCTCTACCCCTTTTCCTGGCAGTTATGACTATAAGTCACATTGGTAGAGAAAGTTTCTCCTTGGGAACTTCAAATGCCAATGAAGTCACAGATTCAGTACCTATCATAGGAAATTATGTGAGACTGCACAAATGTTTATCTAGTAGAAATGGCTGGTTTTGTTGTATTCTCATTATTGTCAAAATCATAGCTTACACCTCTGATTTTTGCCATTGTTCTGGAATACTTTGTTTCATTCTATTTTGGTGAAACCAACCAGACAATGATACATTGTGATATTAAAGGTAATAAAAACACAGCATATTCATTAAAAATGACAAAAAACCTTAAAAGTTATTACCAAAAATGTGCTTACAACCTCACAATTGAGTGCAAATTAAGATACATCTGTTTTAATAGTAAGAATATTCATGCATCATAGCTATTACAGGAGAGAGGGACATTATACTAAAGCTAATCAAAATGTTATATTAAGAAACAATGAACAACTGAAGTGCCAACTTAGTTCATACTATTCATGAAACATGTTGGTTATCTTACTTTATGTCCTTAATGTTCTATGTTTGGAATTACTAGTCATGATAAAGGCAATCTTGACACTTTTTATCATTTTTAACCTTTTTTTTTGTTGGGATGGACATGAAAGAAAAAGTCATCATAAAACAGTTTTTCTTTATGTAATCATAGGCACATTTAAATTTATTGGATGTCACCTCTGCTTCCATCTTTATCCCTTCACAAATTAAGTCACATAATAATAACAGCTGTACAAAGGGTTTTAATTTTTGCCATCTCATGTATTCTTTTAACTGTTTTTGTTGTCATTGTTTTAGAGTTTTTTTTTTGGGCAGGTATGTGTATAGGTTAGACTTGAAATCCTTTAATATCACTTTTAGCCTTGGAATTCTGTAATTCTGTGAATGTCAAGTATGGCAAACCTTTCTTCACCAAAAGTTTTGTTTTTCTTTTTTTTTAATCAGCAGTAGTGTGTATATGTTGAATATATAGAGATGATGGAAAGAGATAAGCCTTAAAAATATGGCTTGTTTCTTGCTGTACTTTCCAGAGTGTTCCTTTGAAAATATCATCACAGCTACACAAAAGTCCTTCATTTTTCATGGTAGGTTAGTAATCTCAGCTAAATCCTAAAGGACTTCATAATTATAGTACATGGAACATAATGTGAAATGGATATCTTGGCTCACCTTGTCTCAGTGGGATTCCCTTCAAAAGATATTCAGACTATATCTCCTTTTCCTTGACATTTATGGAAGTGGAAGACTGGGCGTAGAAGAACACAGATGATACTAAAAAAAATCTTGTTCCAGTCAGGGATTCTTGGGAAGAGTAATAATGAAAATTTTGCAACACGTCTTTTATATATTAATCTACTATAGAGAAAGAGATAGCCTATTACTTATGTGATGCAAATCTGTGTCTTTGAAAGGGCAAATGATATAGAAATTGACTGATGAGACCGAACGATACTAGGATAACCTGGGATTAATATGGCTCACAGCCAAGTGCAAGTGCATGTGAATGAAAACTGAAAATACTAAAATGGGAAAGGGGAGAGGACAAAGGAAAAGAAGGGTGAGCCAGAGAGAGAAATGACATGATTCCTAGAAAAGGAAAATGGACTGCTAGTAAAAGAAGAAAATAAGAATTGTGTAAGTTAATGAAAGGAATTATTTGGATATTTAAAATCTCAGGAAGACAAGTAAGTGAGCAACCATGAGGGTTTCAACTAATAAAAGTGAACTTAATTTGGAGAATCAAGGAGAAAAAAACATATTGAGTAATTGGGATATACAAGGAAAAATGAGCAATAATCTTATAATAATGTTAAGTTATAGGGGATATTGTTTTGACCTGAATTTGGAAAGTATACACAGAACCTAGTTGTGTGTGTGTGTGTGTGGGGCGGGGAAACAAAACAAAAAAACAAGCAAACAACAACAAAAACCCTTGCTAACTTCAAGGAACAAAAACCAAAAACAATTGAAGATTCTCAATAGCTTCAAGTTGCCGACTTGTGTACAGATTTCAATATGATGTTCCAAAGCAGTGGAGTGAAGTAGATGGTGAATCCTGTATTACCAGAACAATGGTTTTCTGATGACATAGTATTGTGAGGTTTACTGGCGAGGATTAAAGAGGCAGACTTTTAATACTGAATTTTCTTTTTTATTTTAGCCAGTCCTCAATTAATAAATATCCCCTCAGTTTACAATTCTTTGCCACCACAAAAGAACTTATGTGTATATATATATATATATATATATATATATTTCTACAGGTATTTTTCCTCTTTCATTTTTCTCTTCAAAAAATAGCCCTAGTAGTGTTTTTGCTAGGTCAAAGTTTATGCACAATTTAACAGCCTTTTGTGTTGAATTCCAAATTGCTTTCTGGAAAGATTGCACAAGTTCACAATTCCAACAAAAGTCGAACCACCTTGTTTATTTCATCTGCAATACCATCACCTACCCATACAAAAGGAGTAGTTAGCACAATAAAAATCAAATACTTGTGACCTAAGTCCTGAAATATCTTTCCCATCAAGTTTTTGACCATTACAATTCTTCCACTCCTTTGATAACAAACTAATACTGCTTTTTATTATCACTACCTCTATTACACAATCACCAAATATCTAGTAGGCATCTCAATTCAACCTAACCCTATCCCTACCCAAGTCCCACTCCACATCTCTTTGCCCCTTACACTGTCTTTTATGGAATTACTATACCAAAGGAATATTTTTTCTTTCCTTCTGGACTTCTTCCTCTCATACTTCTTTAATTTACTTTATGTGCTCACATGAAAACCTAGTTTCCCTCAGATGACACTGCATTCTTTGAAATTCTTTGCAACTACCTTCACTTATACAACCACCATTTGAAATACAGTTCCAAGAAGGAAGTTGATATATCCCTTGCTCAACTCTTCTACTTAGAATCTTCCTTTGCTATGACAATTCAGCAGCTTTTCAAGTTTATTCTATTAAAAAAAAGTTTACCCTATACAGGTAACAATGACTATTGTATAGTAGTTGCTAATCATTCTTCCTAATTTCCCTATAGAATTATATCCCACCTGGTCCAAACCACAAATTTCTATGGAAGGGCAGGAAAACCCAAGCGCTCTAGGAAGAAAAACTCCCCACACAATATGTGTTTCCATTCTAGTCATCAGGGCCTTCATGTATGGGAACAATCACTATGTAAAAGGGATCTATCATTTGTAACACTACCTGTACCACCTGCTGATCAATGGCAGTTATTTAGTAGGTAAGTCAAACTTACTTTATTGTACCTTCCCTACAACTGGCCCTGCTTCCAATTTCATCCTACAGTCATTATCCAGGGAAATAATTCTTTGGAGGGAACTCTGCCTCTTGCTTTATCTCCTATAGCTCTTGAAAACTCAGAAAAGCCTGTTCTCCATGCCAAACTACTTGGCATTATCAAAGATGTCAACATAAGAAACTGAGATGTTTTATTAATGGTATTTACACTAAATATGATGCATTAATGCTATTCCCAAGAAACCATAGAACCTGACCATTTGACTAACAACTGAAACTTCCTATATATGTTATTTTCTTCTAATAAAATGTGAGATCATTAATACCATGAATTTTATTTTTGCCTTATGTTTTTCTATTTGTAACCCTTATCCTTAGCATAATGCTTGGAATATAGTAATCACTTAATGAATACTTTTTTCAATCTATTTATTTATTTGTCATTAAAGAGTTCTGCACATATGTCACTATCTTCTTCTCCTCTCTAATGCCTACCCTTAAAGGTGGTTTAACATTGATATCAGTACACTGCCAAAGTCCTAAACCTTCCAGTTCTTCATCTCCTCAAATCCAATGACCAATTCCTTTCAGTCACATGTGAGAATGGTCACTTCCTAGAACTCATCATCATCTACAAATATTCCATTCCCTTGAATGAAAAGAATGACCTATTCTTTACCTCCCATTGTGACCTTTACTTCTTCAATCTCTCAGGCATGTTATAGCTTTCTCTAGGTTTCTTGGAATATATGGAAGCTGCCTTTCATCAATTTATCTAATTTGTCCTCAGTTTCCAAATGCAGCAGTGCCACCAGTCGCTGCTGTTCCAAGGTCATGGATAGGAAGTTGATGAAAAAAGTTTTCTGCTTTTATGCCTCTGAAGAAGTGAGGCTGAAAACTCTGTGCAGCTTTGCCTCACTTAAATCCATTTGTAACAACAACAATCAAATCCTCCAGCACTATAAAATTGATAAGGTCCTCCTGTGATTAAGATGTATTGAAAAGTAAAGGCTCCATTCTCCACCCCACCTCCCACCTCAAGTGATTCTCTATCAGAGGCTTTGCTGGAACAATCTCACTATTAATTTGCCAGATTCAGAAACTTAATTTTTAAATCCCCTTGTTAGTTGGGGGCTAGCTTGCCGATAGGGTTTAATTAAATCTCTTCAACTAATCCAAAATGTGACTTGACCACATTTCATTCAAAGACTTTCAAGACATCCAAATTGATCAAAGCCATTATACACCTAGTCTAAAGCTACTAGATTGGTTTATTCAAAAGAAGTTAAGGTATCAGGACATAGAATCTTATTAGTTACTTTGGGTGGGGTGAGATGAAGTGTTTGCTTCATTATGGACTGACTCAATTGGCCCTCACCTTTACTCTGGAAATGCTTTATATAATTAAATATAAATACAGTAACTTCCCCTTATTTCTAGTGTTCATTGATAGACTTTAGACACTATTCAGCTTCCCTGGCTTTCTTTAAGTCTCATCTTAAATACTAACTCCTGCAAGAGGCAGTTCCTCCACTTGCTATTGTTTTCTCTTCTGTGAATGGTTTGCTGTCTATCTCTCTATCTTTTTATCTTCCTAATGTGTACCTACTTATTTATATATCTCTCTGCCCCCATTTGAATGCAATCCTCTTAGTGTAGGGGCTGTTTTTGCCTTACTTTGCATCTCAAACACTTAGCAATCTACCTGGAAAGTAATAGTGCCCAATGCTTACTTATTGCTTTTACTTGGGAGCATAATTTCAGTATGCATTGTAGGATGTCCTCTCCTACAGGCAGTAGTAAGTGACAAAGAATCCAGATAATAGAAGTGAGAGTGACAAACTGAAACCGGGGATAGTTGCAAACCAGGACTTAGCACTTGCTGGTGGAAAAAATTATGGTGATTATGGCATATGGGTGGCCCACAGTATCACAGTTATTGGTTAATATTAAATACATAATATCAGAAAAAAAGAATAAAAAAGCATGACCTACGACTGTTATATTCTTCTTTTAAAGAAAAGTCTTTATTTGGTATGATAAATATATTTACACAATTTTTTTTGAAAACCTCAGCTTCCTGAAACAAAATTTTAAAGCTTTTACTTGAATGTTACCTACCCCCGTACCAAAATTAATAGATTTTTCTCCCTGCCCCCTAGCAGTTATTTGGCCTAGGTATTTCTCCTTTCCAGCTGTTAATCCAACCCTGATGAAAATTCAGGCCAAATTGACAAGCTGATAGAAACCGAAATGGAGGGTGAATCAGGACTGATTTATTTATTTATCTATTGTCTGAAAAGTGACTGATAAAACGTACAGCTATCATTTGGAGTTACAGGAGAAATGACTTCATGCTTTATTTCCCATGGGGGTCAAGGTGTTATGTGCTATTTCTTTTCTTTGAGGAAAAAAATGTCTGTTTTTTTTTTTAATCTTTCAAAAACCCAGCAAACAGCCTCTTTATTAGAAAAAGATATACTTCATTTGCAAAAATGTTATGAGAGCATTTCACAGTGCTGTTGCTCTATATTCTATCCCTTTAAAATCTTCTCTAGTTGATTGAACATCACTCACCTAAGTAGAAACCTTCTCTCATACGAAGACAACAGGGGATGAGCTTATTCCCACACATTCTTCCCAATTCCCAGCTACATTTTCAGTAGCAGGTAAGGGAAAAGGCCAGTGACATTTAACTGGACAATACCACCCTTTCTCCACAACCCACATAATTATCTGTTTCTTTGTTCATCTGTTTGTTTGACACCAAGTAGCTGTATCTAGGAGACATAATTCAGGCTGAAATAGTCTGATTACTTCCAATTGTCATTATCATTTAGACACAATCAGTATTTTGGGAAAATCTTTACATTGCATCTAAAAAAACCCAAAAAAACCTAGCAAACAAACAAACAAACAAACAAACAAAAAAACCTTCTCACTATTGACAATGAATAAAAATTTCCAGAAAAAAAATCCTTCAGGGCTTTCTAATTATAAGATAACTAATTTTAAAATGGTTTAAGGAATCCTTCCAGCATCATACAGTTCCCATAATATTGCTAACTGACTCTAGATATTGGCATTTCTCTTGACAGGTTAGCAGATGACCATCTGAGGAAATAAAAATAGGTTTAAACAATACAGTACTTTGCAGAGAGTAATTGCTTAATAAATGTTTACTGGAAATAAATGAATGAATCAATAGCTAAGATATTACAGAGGATTCAACAGAATTTGTCTTGGACAAATCGTGAGGTAGAATAAAGAACCTGGCAAAATTCAAAATCTAGCAGGTCTCAGGGCCCAGCAGCAAGAACAGTAAGGCTGAATGTATTCGGAATTCTATGGAGATGTAAAGGTATATCTAAGGGTAATTAGTTTTTATTGTAGGTGGAAATAGCTAACCCAAGTATCTCAAGGACAGGTTCAAAAGAGGAAACTGCTTGGAAAAAGATATGGACAAGTTCTTATAGTTTGTACATGGCTTAGAACATGGAGAATAAGACAGAACTCACATTTAGAACTGTATCAGTATATTAGAAGTATATATCTGATGTAAAATCTACCTCACGATTTGTCCAAGACAAATTCTGTTGAATCCTCTGTAATATCTTAGCTATTGATTCATCTAAGTGAAGGATCAGTCAGTTAAGGAGGACTTTGGCAGGAATCTGGGTAACAATAACTAAGAGAGAGATCTCCCTTGATGGTCACAGGACACTATTCCCTTTACCTTTATAGAGATGGACAACGGAGGCATCCTTGAACTCCTGGGGGTTAACCTCCTCTTGTCATATAATCTGGAAAATTTCAGTCAGCTTTTGTAACATTAACGGACGCCCAACCTTGTAAATTCCAGTTGAAATAGAATCATCAGGTGTTTTGCCATATGAAAGGAGCCTAATGCTATTTAATACTTCTTCTTCAGTTGGAACTTCAGCTAGGGAGGGATTGACTTCAACCTGAAGTAAATTTTGGTCAGTGGATTCAACATTGATTAATAATGGTCTTTTGAGAACACTATGGGAGTGTTCAGCCCATCTCTATAGGATCATGTCCTTTTTATTAATGAATGTGGCTCCATCAGCACTGAGTAGTTGAGATACACCATAGGTCTTCGGCCCATACATAGCCTTCATGGCATTGTAAAAGCACTTTGGCTTGTTACTAATAGCATAAAACTGAATTTCATCTGCCTTCTTACTTAGTCAAGAATGTTGCATCTCTTTAAGCTGTACTTGTACTTTACTTTTGATGAAATTAAATGTTGCCTTCTTAGAAACGATGAACCATACTTCTGGTGAACCCTGTAGTGTTCTCATTTTCATTTAGCTATGTCTGAATTTCTCCATCATTTTCATCAAACCAGTCTTGGTGTTTGCAAGTATTCTGACCTTGATAAGCAAATGCAGTGCTGTACACCAAATCTCTGAAAGCTTTCCACTTCTTTTCTTCTCCACTGCTGCCAGTTGTGTATTGGCTCTACTTTACCTCCAAGTTAGCAAACATTTGTTCCCTCTCAAAACTTTAATATGTTGGCATTAATTCTTCTAGTAGTCATTTTGCTTTGGGGCTTTAGCTTTTGATGAATGTGAATATTTAGCTTGCAGAGGATAAGTCTATGATTGGTCCAGCACTTTGCGCCAAATATTGCCCTCATTAAGTTCAAATTCTGTCTGTCTTCTCCTTACAATGATTTAATCTATTAAGTGCCAGTTTTTTGCTGTGAGGGTACATCCATGAAGTTTAACTGAATTTAGATAAACAGAAGATAGTGTTTGGTAATGAGAAGGTTATGAGATGTACAAGTCTTCAGTAGTAAGTGACCATTGCTGTTGCTCTTTCGAATTCCATTCCTCCCTAGGATACCCTTTAAAGTCTGGTAGTCTCACCTTACTCTAGCATTGAAGTCAACCCAAATTACAAGCTTGTCCTCTTTTAGTCCATTGATAATAAGGTTCTCTGGGTCTTCATAAAATTTTTCTTTAACCTCTTTAGAGTTTGTCATGGTAGAACCATAGGCACTGATAATGGTGGCATGGTGTTTTCCTTCAAGTAGCAATTGCATTGTCATGAACCTGTTATCCACTGTTTTTGGGAGGAATACAAGAATGGTAACTAGATTAGTTCTGATTGCAAAACCTGCACCAGCTTCATGGTGCTCCCCTTCACTGCAGCCACTCCAGAAAAACATGTATCCAGATCTGTTTACATTAAGCTGGCCTTTATTTTCCAGTCTTGTTTCTCTCAAGGCTGCAATATGGATAAAATACCTGCTGAGTTCTCCTGAAACAAGAGCTGTTTATTTTTCCACTCTATTGGATTTTGTGCCAGCTATAAATGTGCACACATTCAGTGTATTGATGGTGAATAGAATAATTTTTGCAGAAGTTTTTGTACATCCATTTTTGTCAGAGTTGGGTAAGAAAAGAATTTTTAGAGCACATTTTCTATATACACACCCTCTCCCCCCCTTACACTTGGAGGTGAGTAGTGCAATCATTTAAAAGGCTACTTAGATGCCAGGGGGGTTGCGAAATCCCCCTGCTACTTCCATTGAGAAAACAACCCTGTGCTCTGTATGCATTGTTGTGACTACAGTTCCCAATGTAGCTACACCTGCTTCTTCGTCATTTGCCTATCATCACATGACTTTGAGACAGGCAAAAATGGTAAAATGGTATGGGTGATGTCTTTTGATTCATCTTTAAATTGGATTTAAGGGAAGCAGAGTTGCAAAAAGTCTCCATTCTTACTCTCTCCCCCAGAGTCATTGCAGTTCAGTGGTAGGACAGAGTAAAGATGACTGATGAGATGCAGTGAATGACCTTGGCATCTTCCATGTTTAATCAGTCTCTAAGCACTCCACAGCCATTCCTTCAGCTGCCTTCATAGCTTTTGGAACAAGTTGTTCTCATCCATCCATTCCACCAGGGGAAGTCTTCACATACTTGGAGTAGACATTGCCCAATTCATAAATGGTTTTGAGACCCCTCAGCTACTTTCAACCTGGTTTAACCTATCTGCTGAAACAGTCACAGGTGTGTGACTACTATGCATGCTATAGCTTCTTGGAGGTACAGGTAAAAATTAGATGGAACAGGTAGACCCCAAAGGTGGAAAGCAGACCTGAAAAGAGCTCAGCAGTCCTGTTAAAAGCTTGGTAGCCCTCATACCAGAGGTGCTACTCTTCTCTGAACACACCCCACACCCCACACACTTAATAGACTATAGTATTGTGTAAACATATTTTTTTATGCACTGAGAAACCAAAAACATCATGTGACTAACTTTATTGCAATATTTGCTTTATTGCGGTAATCGGGAACTGAACTCACAAAATCTCTAAAGTATGCCTGTGTAAATGTGTGTTCTTTTCTCTTCCCTACCCACTTTCCTCCACCAAGAAAGCTCATGTTCTCTGACTTAAACCCTTCTTAGGTCGCAGGAATCTGTGGCTAGCTATGAATCCTTTACCTTTGCTGAGGAAGTCAGGAGGGTGTTTCTACAGATCTTCCGGAGCATAATGCTCAGCTTTAAAAATAGCAGTCAGGTCGCTCAGGAAGTTACAACTCTCTAGGCCTGGGAGACGGAGGTGCTTTGATGTGGTTGAGAAGTGCCATCTTCCCCATTTTCTCCTGGCTCCAATATATTTACTAATCAATATTCATTCAATAGTGCTTTAATATTAGCAAAACATTTCACATAAATATTCTCATTTGATACTCACAACAACCTTGTTAGCTAAGTGCTGTCATTATCCTCATTTTTTTCAGATGAAGAAATTGACATCCAGAGAAGTTAAGCAATCTAACCAAATTAACATAATTAATAAGGATATCAAGCAGTATTCAAACTAAGCTTTTCCTGAGTCTAGGTCTAGCCTCCTATCTACAGCACCACACTATTTGCCAGAAAACCCTCCCGCTCCCCCTAACCAGGCTTTCTTACCCAAATCCAACTGATAAAGAACTGTGTGCTTGTGACCAACTGAGAGAAGATAGGATTTTTCTTAAGTGAACTATTAAAATATACCACATGTTGGTATTACATTCTGTAAGATATCCCAGCATGGATGGTAAACTGGCTCTATGAGTACAGTGCAAGAAACTCTCACAGGAGGTATAAGAAAACCTATGTTAATTCCTGCCACAAGGAGGTTGCCAGACATCCAATAAGAATTGTTCTTGCAATATGTCACTGAAATCTGAAGTGATGATTTCTCCAAAGCAGCAGATTCTTGGTCCTTAACAGCAATCCCCAAATGCAGAATGATTTAACCTTGGTCAATTAATTACTGGAACAGCTGGTATTAGTAAAAATGCTAAGCTGGTATAAGTAAAAATGTATCTGAACAGATGACATAGCCATGCCAATGGATTTAAGTCTCCCTCTTCTCAAGGCCAGGAAGGGTTTTCTCAACCTCAATTCACAATTCTGATTTCTTGCCTGCAATAGCCCTACTTTACATAAACTCACCATAGAATTTGATTTGTCATATGGGGTGGTTAGGAATTCATGTAGTTGAGAGGACTGATTTTGCTTGTACTGAAGCCAATTAAGTCATTGTGCAAACAATCCAGTGAATGAGTTGATGAGATGGTAATGGGAAGAAAGCCAGACTGTAGTAATTGTATCATAAATAAAATTGCTTTCTAGGCCTTGCCCCTTGGCACAAATCTAACCAAGCCCCTTTTATGTTCCTTTAAATTTCTAGGTTCTGCACTATCAGGTTTTTTTTGATGTAGTTAATAATGGTTAGCACTAGAGTATCCAAGGACTTTATAGAATTTGACCTAAAATACAAGAGAAAATTTTGCCGTAGTATTGCATTGAATCTATAGTGGAAACTACGATGTTTATGGACATATTATTATTATTGTTGTTATTTTCCCCACTAAAGTTCAAAGCCAGAAGAATCATTGTGGTTGGGGGTAGGAGGTTTGGGGCATAAAATTTCTAAATTCTAATAGATGGTCTTTTTGATGTACAAGGAATGGGCTGATTAGTTGATGCTGCTTGTCATTCATTTACAAAGATGACCAGTGTCATCACAGATGATGTCATGACTTGTACCTGAACTGTATTTAAATGAGACAGAGTTGCACAAAGTTGTCAACCTTTCTCTCTCTTCCTGAGCCACTGAAGTCCAATACCAGGACATAAGTCAAGACAACTGGCAATATCCTGGGACGCAGTGGATGACCTTGGTGTCTTCTTTGTCTGCTCCATAGCACCTGCTTCAGCCACTTTATAGCCATTGGAACAAATGATTGTCATTGTCTATCATGTTAGGGAATGTCTTCACATGTTCAGGGTAGACGCTTCTCTGGCAGGTTTTGAAGCCTGTTGATTACCCTCAAACTCGTTTAGTCCATGGGCTGACATGGTTCTACCAGGGTGTGGCTGCTGCGTATGCTACAGCTTCCTGGATCAACAGGTGAGAGCTGAATGCTAGATGGGCATGAAAGATTGATGAGTAGCCCTGACAAGGGCTTGGCAAGCCCTCAAACAAGAGGTGCCAGTCTTCCCCGAATGCCCATATACCTGGCACTGACCAGCACGTCCCATTAAAACTATCATTCTTTCCCTTGTGACTATTAAGATTTAACACACACGCATCAGGGTAATCATCTGATTTTATTTGCTACTTTTCATCATGGTTATCTACATAATTTCAGCTACATTTCTTATGTTAACCTGATCCTTTCCTTTGTCTCTTCTTTCGTCTATCAATGGTGTTAGGATTCTGAATTCCTCAACCAAATTGGACTTTAAGGCTAATCCTGACTAATCCTAGACCCCAATGCAGTGATTTCTTAATCCTTCTCCTTTTTCTTTTACTTCTTCCCCTCTCTGTAGGAGAGTGGTTATAAAAAGTACTGGAGGAAAAGAAGAGGAAATTTTGTGGGAATATTTTTATATTAATTCATAAATATAAATACATACATATATACATTTAAATTAATTGAATACTTGGGACGTAAAGTCATTGGAACACTTTTTTACAAGTAAGCTATTGATATTCCAAACAACCACTATTAATTGTTTAAAAATATTGAATTCTTGACTAATAATTGCAAGTTTAAAATTCCAACAGATTTTGATTATTTTTTAAGGACACATTACAGCAGGTAAGAACTTTGACCTCACAAGCAAGTTAGAAGAACATACTCCATAGCATGAGTGCAGCTCTATTATGCCATGATGCAGAGATGTCTTCATTGTGAATGAGAACCATGTAGTGCATTTAGTAGTTCAAGGACTAATGCATTTAATTTTTTTAAGATAATAAAATATGCTATATTTGTTCATGCTTCAAATGCTTCTGTAAGGAGAACTCTTCATCGATGTCAAATGTATGGATGTGACAAAAGGAACAGGTGTGAAATTGACTGGGTGAAAGCCAATATTCAAATTCAATTCAAGAATTCCTTCATAGACAAATAATTTTTATTGTTATTATTTGAAAAACAAACGTAATATGAGGGTCATGAGAATGATCAAATATTTAATTTTAAAGGCAAATAGAAAATATTCATGGTTAATTAATTTTCCATATAATGTACTTCTCTTTAGACAACTATGATCAGCTCTGGGCACTGAAAATTAATCTATATTGAGAAACTGTGCAACCATAAGATTCAGTATCAGTCTAATCTTAATGCATCTGTTGAAAAATATATTTCCGTTTGTGAAAGATTCCATAGAAAAAAAAATTCTTGAAGCTTGCACAGTTTTTTAAAGAAAAAATAATTCCAATTAGAGAGAAGAAATTGACATACATAGAAATATAGGCATATATAAATATAGCTATATAAATATAATTACTCTCACCTTTTGTTCCAAGTAGTTGTATCATATACAGCAGCCACACTCTGGTAAAATCCTTTCAGCACATGGACATAGATAGATAGATAGATAGATAGATAGATAGATAGATAGATAGATA
>NW_027186304.1:13442717-13513988 GCF_028583685.1 Petaurus breviceps papuanus
AGATAGATAGATAGATAGATAGATAGATAGATAGATAGATAGATAGAGAGAGAGAGAGAGGGATAGATAGATAGATATACAGACAGACAGACAGACAGATAGATAGAGAGACAGACAGACAGACAGATAGACAGATAGATAGATAGAGAGAGAGATAGATATACAGACAGACAGACAGATAGATAGATAGATAGAGAGATAGATAGATAGATAGATATACAGACAGACAGACAGACAGACAGACAGACAGATAGATAGATAGATAGATAGATAGATAGATAGATAGATAGATAGATAGATAGATAAAATACATGTGTATACACACATATATACCAACAGGCATATGTAGTTTTATATAGTTATAAATATGTAGCATGCCTATACATGTAAGTACTATATATGAATATATAAGAGCAAAAAGGAAAGCCTCTCCTTTTTGTCACCTATGTGCGTGTTTAAATTATATTTACTTTTACTATTAATACTATAGTATTCATACTATTCACTATTAATTCTATTACCCAAAGATAGTATTGAGAGAATAATACTTAGATAAGAAATTTGTTCTTTCTTTCAAACTAAATGTATACAAATGAAAAATGAGTCCAGAAAACCAAATTATTTGGATTGGCTGCAAAGGCCAAATTACTTTTGTGAAAGAGGACACAGTGGGACTAAGGTCTCACTAACAGCAATTATGTGTTATTTCCCAACTTAGATCTGTGATCTCATTAGGGTCAGTATGCCTTGAAGTGATATGGATTATAACCTAACTGATTTTATTTTATGTGCTTCTCATTCATGCCTTTCCATAAATTCTACAAAGAAAAAAAGTTTAGTTCATTTACTAATTTAGTGTTAAGTTTATTCACATGTTAACTCTGTTTTACTACACAAACACCCTATGGCTGTTTTTAGCATATATATCTTTGATTGTTATTTTAGGTATTTTTGGTACACAGGTTGTTTTTATTAATAGTCAGCTCTCTACTGTCACCCTGTTTGTGTGTGTGTTCATTGACATTTAGGTCACCTTCAGTCTTGATTCCTTCCAGATCACATTATTTCCTGATAAAAAGCTATATATAGAATGACTGGGGGAACATCGGTGATAGAAAGATGGACTTTTATGTCAGGAAGCAACTCAGGATCATTGAAAGTATTGTACACTCTCCAAAATCAAATTCAGGAGAGTACTCTCTTCTGAGTCAATTTTGGATCAAATTCACAATTTAAATACAGTGATTTTTTTAATATATATGGAAATATGTTAACGCAAGAGGTTTTCTAGCTGACTATAATCCAAAAAAAAAGGTATGTGTTCTTTCCTTTCATGGACTTTCGTGATATCTCTTCCACTTATATCAACAAGTGCTCTTGAGATTGTTTGCCTTAGCTAGATTTTATTCCAAGTTATGTAGAGGGCTGTTTTCCTCTTAAATAAATTTCACCAAATCATGAGATGAAACTGCCCCATCTTCTGTCTTCTTCCATAATAATTTGGAAATGTTTTCCACCAAAATGTTTTTTTTTCTATTTGCTTACATGTTAATTCTCTGGGCAAGAAGATCAAGAGAAACAGTTTCTAGGTGATTTTAGGCTCCTCAATGTGATTTTGTAAATGTCTCCTTTAAAAATGTAGATAGAATTAATTTTCTTTATTTTTTTACTGTTTTCAGATTTTCAGATGCCATTCCAAATGGACCAGTTTGGAGCTACTGTAATTACACAGAGTGTTTTGCCATGTTTACCCTTTCTACTAATTTGCTATTGATTTTGACCTTTTTTTCTGACCAGCAAATTAAATATTTGACTTTACATAGATAACCTATACTTAATTTATTCATCTTTTTCGTATATGATTTTTTTCTGGTCTGCTAAAGTAAAATTAGTTAAAATTACCCTGTTTTGCCCCCATGCCCATCTCCGCATTGTTCAAAACTCATTTTCTATATAATGCCAGTTGAATTCTCATAATTTATTCTAGCAAAGTACAGATTTTGTCAGATTTTACAAAACGAGAAAGCAATCACTAAGGGTGATCACTAAGTGAACAATGATCTGCTCACAGATGCTCATAAAACAATAAAATAATCTAAAATTAAACTCTTAGTATCAGTGGCAGAATAGTTTGTTAAATGTCAGAAATTGCTACAAATTACCTGATTTTTAGACCACATAACAAACATTGATTTAACTATTAGTACTGTAAAGGTAAAATTTTTGTAGTAACCAGTAGGTTAATAAAGAATCAGGAGAATAGATCTGGGGCTAAATGGATGTTTTCACTCTTAATGAAGTCAGAATGCATTGATACAAGAAAGTTGCTGATAAATTGAAGGATGGTCCAGAGGTTATTCTTGAGGAAATAAATAAAAGAGTTGCAAGAATGAGGGGGTAGTGATGTTGCAATCAAATGCAATAAGGAATATTATCTTATTAGACCCCTGGTCAACTTACCTTTTGATATTCCTGTGAAACCTGACAAAATAATTTTACATGTAGTGCAGAATGAAACAATCTGTAACTGTGGATGGCTGGAGCTGAAAAAAACAGGGCAGAGACAGGTCAGTAGGAAATTAAATGGCAGTTTAATTTCAGAGTGAGGAAATCACTTGCAAGTGGAAGTCCATCTTCTGGAAGAGAGTTTGCTCACTTGTGGCAGGGGTAGGGTTTTATGCATGAACATCATAAAGAGGTGGGACCCAATACAGTTATTCTTATGTCTTGAGTAAACAGCTCCCATAGCAGGCCCATGTGTGCAGGCACTTTTCGGAACTATGGTAATTGTCTCAAAATTATTAGTATCATTGCACCTTGTGATTGTCTCAAGTCTTAAGGGTCATTGAGCCTTATGATCATTCTGGGGGACAGAACCAGAGTTAGCCTGGCAGGAATAGGAGTGGATCACCTGGTTCTGTTCACTTAGAAGTTACAAGCACAGGGATTGTTCAGGTTTTAAGAGAAGTGATTGATTACTCTCTTCTGCAATATGTTGGCTGCAGTTCCAGCTCTCAGATGAGGAGCCCCTGAAAACAGGGAAATCCTAAATCCCAATTCTGGGGTTTTACTATAGCTGAGATCATATAGAGAGTTAAAACAAAGGATTGTTGTTATGCCAAGCTCAGGGCAAACAGCTCGCTTGCTGGGCCTTAACTCTGGAAAACAGGGTATCTCCTAATATCTTGACACACATAACCATAGAGACAAACACCTTTTAGCATAATTCATTAGCATAATTAGCTTACAATCTAACATTGTTGCAATGAATATGAACAGGGAGGAAATATATGAGGAATCCAAAGAGTTGATGAATGCTATGGCACATAATGAATTCATTGTAACGGTGGATATGGCATTAGGTAGTGAAAACCACATTAGCAAACTTATATATATGTGAACAAATCTCTCCTTGATAAGCTCCTTGAGTTCAGGGACTGTTGCTAACATTTTTCTTTCCTTCACTCATCAGCCCCATTAGAAATATCAACTATGAATTCTATTTAGTTAATTTTAGAACTAACCAAAATATTAGTTCCTTGAAGGCAGAGGTTGTTTTTTAAAAAATGTAAAGAATGCAACATAGTGCCCTACATTTAATAAGCACTTGATAAAATGAATACTTGTTTGTTGAATAAAATCATTACCCGCTAACTCAATGACCAATACCATTGTACTTTTTAACTTCTCTTTTTCATTTTAACTTTCACTAGGTTTACATTTGGAGCTTAGAGAAATATTGATCATCATTTTTTTATGTACATTTTACTGCAAAACCTCTGCCTTCATAATCATCCCAACAATATATTTCTGCTGACATGACACTAGGTTGCATGTCTCTCCATGACATGGCTAATTCAAATGCTGTTCTGTATCATTAGAGCAAGCATCTCCTCAGGACTACTTTTACTACTTGGGCCCTTGAGTAATACATTGATACCCTCAGTGTCTACTGAGGTATGATGCAGTTGTTACTAAACATAAGTTTTCTGCCATCATGAAAGCTAAGCTTATGTATTCCAGGCACAGCACAGGTGACTGTGACCATCTTCCATTCCTATGCTCATTTTCACTTCTGAGAATTTTTTCTTTTCTACATGTCTATTGGTGGAAATCATTTCTGTCCCAAATAACAGAAATGCTGTTACCACTGCTATATTGAAACTCTTCTCTCCTCCCTCCCCCCAGCAATTTTCTGGTTTCTTTTTTTTTCTCAGTCCTTTCACCTTGTATTTTTTTTGTTTGAAATTTATGGTCTTTTATAGACCATTTGTGGGTAGCTAGGTGGTGTAGTAGATAGACTGCAACGCCTACAATCAAGAACAACTGAGTTCAGATTTAGCTTCAGAAACTTACTAGCTGTATCTCTAAATATTAAAGACTCATCTAATTACCCAAGTTAGTTAACTCCTGTTTGCCTCCTTTTTAATATATACAATGGGGATAATAACAGCATCTGTCTCCCAAGGTCATTATGAGGATTCAGTTATCAAAAATAATTGTAAAGCACTTAGCATAATACCTGTCACTCCATAGACACTACATAAATGTGAGCTATTGTTATGTGCATTTTCCCTCAATCTGTATGTGCTTTTCCATTCATGTGGTGGCTGATTTCTGAAAGGATTCTGAACCCTGAAGTAGACAAAATCAGAAGGCTCCAAATATCAGGATTTGAGTGAAGATTTTGCCTTATTGAAATAGTATACATGGCTTGGCTAATTGCCCAAGCCCTTGAAACTGTGAACATAAGTATTTTTAGAAGCACACAGAGTTTGGGAAAGCAAATCACAAAATGTAATTGGCTGAGGAGTAAATGTGTTCAAAGTCCCTTTTAGACATGATTATCTTTCAGATTTTGGAATTGAAATTTAGTACTTGTGAAAGGTGACAGATTGGCAGTGTCAAAAACTGAAGCCCTCATCCTCTCTAGAGAACAGCCCTTTTATATACCTTGTAAAAAGTGTAGCAATACAATGCATATTTAAGAGGCATGATTTTACAGCCTTTTAGGCAATTAATGTGCATTTAAAAACAGATCAAACATTTTCTTTCTTCACACAAGCTATATCTCTGCATCTGATATCTTCATACAGTGGCAGCATAGAAAGGAAGCTTTAGTCTTAGCTCTTTTATATTCATATACACAATTGCTTCTTTTACATTTCTTACATGCATTCACCTTGATTTGCAGTCATTTTGATCCAAAATGAGTTGATCAGGTATAAGAGTGACAGATTTTGCTTCATTTAAGAAGCCATCATTTTTCTTTCAGACTGAAGGTATTTTGCTTTCATTGAAATGCTTCCACTGACAGACTTTAACAGGATGACGTTTTCTGTTACTCCTTTCTCAGATACAAAACCACAGCTCTAATTGTTAGGAAGCTTTTGTTTTGGGTTTTATTTATTTGTTTTTGTATTTCTCTGAAATCAAGCGTAAATTTATTTCTTCATGAATTTTACTTGTTATTCCTAGTTTTCTGTTTGGGAGCCAAGTGACAAAAATTTAGTGTCTTCCATATGATAGTTCTTCAAATTCTTAAAGCCATCTATCTTTTCTCTCCTAAATCTTTTATCCTCCGTGCTAAAGATATCTTTTCACTTTAGTTGATTCTCATGTGCCATGGTCTTATGGCCCTTCACCATCATGTTTTTTTTTTTCACAGAATGCCCTCAACATTATTGGAATAGTTCACAAAATGTGTTGACCAGAACAGAACATAGTATTCCATAAAGACCAGGAAATAGTACAGACTATAATCTCCATGCCTAACATAATGATAACCCTTAGATTCCATTACTTTTCATTGCCTGTGATATCATATTACCTCCTTATTGAGTATCTGAACTGGGTTCTGAAATATTTTCTTAATGAAATGCCATCTAGTCTTGTCTTTCTATCCTGAATTGGTACTTGTGAAGCTGATATTTTTAAGTATAAGATTTTGCATTTATCCCTATTAAGATTCACTTGATCAGATTTGGCCCCAAATTCCAGCCTGTCAGGATCTATTGAGAATCCTAACTCTAACTCTGTCATAGAATATGTCTTCAATTCCTCCCAACTTTGCTTCTCTGCAAATGGGATTACCCGGCTGAACTGTATGTACTCTCCCCCCAACCTTTTCACCTCTTGCTCTGAGAATTATATTCATATCAACATTAGAAATCCCTCTGTAAAGAATATGCCAATGAACTACCCTATTGTCCAACTTTGTGATTGCTCATATTATTACTATTTACCCCTATCTATATCATCTCATCTGTTACAATGCAATCTTTGTAAGGTCTAGGAGAGTCTCATTTTGTATTTGAATCCCTGGAGCTTAATTTGGGATTTGACGAATACTAAGTTCTTAATAAGCATTTTTCGTTTAGTCATTCATTTGTTCCTATGACTGATCCTATTATAGCATGGTCTTGATATCCTTCACTATAATAGCTGCCTTTCTATGGAATGTTTTCAGCTTCTTAAATATGCATCCAAAAACATGAAATTCAATTCTGAACCCAGTACTCTAGAAATGGTCTGGTCAAATCGGACTATAGTAGCATCATCACTTCTTTTCTTTTGTAAATTAGAATTTCTTGGCTGGAATTATCATATTTTTTTCAAGTTTGCAGTGCACAAAAACTAGATCTCCCTGCCCCCAATTCAACCAAGATCTGTAACTTAACCATGCCTCTCCATGTTGATTCCTGTCTTAAGGTTTTTATTTTAATCCAAGAATGGAACAAAGTGCTTCAAACAGAAAAAAAAATGACAAATGGAATTATAGTTGTAAGTAAACAACTTCAACAATTTTTATGGCAAAGAAACTGACTAACAAATTACAGAGTTTAGTATAGTACCTCATATGTGACAGGTACTTAACAAGTGTTTATTGACTGACAGGGCCCTAAGAACTTTGATTAGTGTGACAATTTCTTCTCATGAAACCTTGCTTTCAGATTACAACTTGTCTAATGTTTTACCATATCTTATAATTTCTAATACCCCTATATGTAACACCTTTTCCCCCTTTATATATGCACTCTTGTCTTCAAATTCCAACTATTATAGACAAATTTGCCTGATAACATAATTTAAGGTTATTTTTCCCACTTCTGAAATCCTAAAGCAAATTCTTGCCTATACCATTTATTTGACCCTTATATATCTCCCTGAAATGTCAGTTATTTTTAAAGACATATTTTTCCTAATTTTTTTTATTCTCAAGTAAGTAAATACTAGAAAAGAAGAGCATTTCTCTCTACATAATGGAATAGAAAAGGAGAATATATGTACCCATTTTTTCTCCCAATTAAAGACAATGATTTCCCAGAGGACAGGAACTGATTTATATTTATTTAAATACCTCACAGCACCTGTAAAGCCAAGCACAAGCAGCTTTCCAGAGTATTGCTGCTGTGAACAGTTTTAAGATTCTGATTTCATAGTATAGTGAACTCTCTATTCTGTAAAACACTAAGACAAAACATTGACAGAAACCAAAGTACAGCATTCACAATGTTATGACATAAGTTATCACTAGAGTGGCCACATATTTTTCACCAAAATGGCCACATAGTTTTAAACAAAGTACAATAATTCAGTAAGTCAAATACCCAAGGAGAGGTCATTTCATATTGACTGGAGGCTGGCTATCAGATTCCATGGTTCCTGCTACATGATCCCAGCTCCTACCCGAATTTACCCAACTTTCACTTGAGTTCAAAGACAGGCAGCTCCCAACTCCTCATCTAGCTCCTTGTCCAGTTCCTGTTCCATATTGAAGCTCACAGTGTCCAGTCCCCCTCAAGTCCTTCACAGTTTCTGTTCCAGGGAAGACAAAGCTTAACAAAGCCACAATAACATTCATGCACATTTCTGGCATCATCATCAATTCACTTTCTTCCTGTGAAATCAACACAGACCCACAAACAAGGTCTGAGAAATCAACACAAATCATGAGTATAGTCCCAGGACCTCTGAAAACATCAGTAAGACCCTCCCCCAGGAATTCTGTAAACAGACAACAAGAAAATCCTCTTTCAGGAATTCTGTACCAGCAGTAAGATCCCAGGGCTTCTGTAACAACAGAAACATCCTCTATCAGCAGACAGATCTTACAAATTAACATCAAAACAGACAGACAAAATACCAGCACCACAGTCATGCTTCCTCCCAGTTCTGCTCTCTCCTAGCCTGGGTTTCTCCTTATATATGGTCATTAAACTCCTCCCTGTTCTGCTCCTTCCTGTTGCATTAGTAACAGGGGTTCATGAGTTTTATTTCTTAACAAAAGACTTGATATAATCATGGACAACCCTTAAATTGAACATGAATGGAAACAAGGTGCTAAATTATTAAATAGCCGAAACAAGGTGTTAACTACTTCTTTGCTTGCCATTACAGCACCACACATAATATTTTTCCATATCAGGTGTCTTAGATATTTGTGGATTCATGGATTAACTTCCACCACTGAATGATGTTATATAGTCTTTGAAATTGCTAACTTATGTTTTGTATATGTAAAATGCTTTCAGAAATATAAAGTGATGAATCAAAGGTAAAAAGAACTGGTTATTATTTATATGACCTCAAAAATTTATAAATGGAAATCATTATTGATACCATGCTTGAAGACTCTATATTAGTGAATATCAAGGTTAGACATTGGCTTTTGGACAATATTACTTTTAAAGTTAAAAATGGTGGTGATGGTGGTGGTTGGGTAATACAAGAACCTGAGGGCAGTATTTTTAATTATATGGGCACACCATTTCATTTTATTCACTCATAAATCTGAAATTCATTGTTTCCACCACAAAGAAGTTAAATGGGTAGGGGGTATTTACACATCAAAGATATCCGTGATACATAGATTTTTCCTACTGCCTTATTTTATTTTTCTCCAAGTTGTTCCTCATGACTGGAATAGACTAGTTACATTTCTGTGTTGCATTCCTTCCCTTGACTCAAGGCCCACTCAATTACTACTTCATCTAGGAAATCTTCTTTGATACTTTCCCCCTTTCTGGGCAAAATTATTCTCTTCATTCTGAAATTTCTCATAATGCCTTGCTCTTTATTGCACTTACTTCATCCTTTCTTGTTTGTTCTACTTATTTACATCATTAGAATGTGAGTCATTTGTATTTCCCAGAATGAAGCATTGTGTCTAGTGCATAATAGGTACTTAAATAATTTGGCTAAAACCAGGGCTCCAAAATACTTTCTTTTATGTCATGGAGCTCAATGGCAGTCAGAAATTTATGGAGCCCTTCTCAGAGTCATGGTTTTAATACATTAAATAAAACACATAGTATTACAAAGGTAACCAATTATTTTTAATTAGTTATCAAAATGTGCTTTAAAATAAATCCCTGGACTCCAGGTTATTAACACATAACTTTAAAGAAAATCCCAATGAACAAGAAATTCTTCAGATAACACCTTATAAACACATTTTCACTTTAAAGTTTTCTCAGTTTATTCCTTTTCCTATGTAAAGAAAATATTCTATTAACAATGTGTTAAAGTCAAATTTTTCATGTCATACAAACATCGGATTAATCATTTATTGAGTGCATACTATTTACAACATTTATGAAACCAAGGAAGTAGTTCTTTCTTTAAGTTGCCTGGATCAGTTTATCACAGTGAAACTTCCTCTGGGAGAGGGGTAAGAATTTTAAATGAAATGAGAAAAAAATTTTGTGAGGTTGTGTGATTGTGCTATAATTAACAAGAAGCACGAACAGTGATTATTGCATTATCTAGTCAAAAATACCTGTAACCTCATATCAAAGATCTATTCATAAAGTCAAGGGTGTGCATGCCATCATACTATTCCCATGCTCTGTTACCTTGACTCTTTAAGTTCTTCAGTCCATATGGGTTCCATGTTAATTTGCTTTATACTCCATTAGTGTCTCATCTACTGTTGCCTACTGCTGGCTACCAATTCAACATCTACTGATATAACTCTTCTTCTTCCTGGGGCATGGTGGTAGGAACCAGGAACAAGATTTGGACTGTGGTTGTAGAAAAGTAGAAAATGAGGAAAACTGGAGAAAGAAACTGCCTAGAGGGGAATCTTCCAGTACTGACCACATCCAAATGGAGATTTAAATGGGAACAATTACTGTAGTCCTTTTCCATAGTACCACTTCTGCCAAGTTGTAGAGGTCCCCAGGTCCCAAGATAACATTTTCTTTTCTTTTCCTATTATGACCAGTGGGGTTTTAACTGTGGTTATTACCTACCAACTAGGTATTCATTGGTCTGCTAGACAGGTTCAGAAAACATTTAGTATGACTCAAATGATCTTTTCACATATTTTACTTTTTTTATTCTATATAAATTCTGCCACAAATTCCCTATATCTTAGAGATGAAAGCCAAGGCTCAGAATAAAGCCAGAGTCTGGTTCTAGGCACACTCTCTAGAACTATGACAGAGCAGTAGCACCAATATGACATTGAAGAGAAAGTACAACCAGACTGGATGCAAGAATGTAGGGAATAATGGAGGCTCTCCATGTTAAAATGCCCCAATTCAGAACCTGAGAAAATGAAGATATGAATAAACAGAAAAAAAAACCTCTATATTCAGTAAAGAAATAAAATAGAGAAAAACCCAAGAGGTAAATCTGTAAGTAAAAAGTAATTGATTAGTAAGTATAACATATTAGAGAAGAAAATGGTTTGACCAAAAAAACTACAAGAGTTATATGAAAGCAATTAAGGAAGAGGTAAAAATAAATAATTAAAATTAGAGGTCTTTAAACAATGAAAATGAAATGAATAGCTTAGAATAGGTCTGTATAACTGGCCACCTGCAGGCCACTTATGACCCTCGGGTCACTTGTGGCCCACCAAAGTACTTCCTTTACATACGAAGGATGTTTTCCTCTACATTTTTCATGGGCTAATGGGCTGAAAATGGCCAAAGGACCAAAAGTGGCCTGTAGTCCACAAGTTGTACAAGTCTGGCTTAGAATATAAGATAGAAAATATGATCCAAGTAGTAAATGCTCTGAAAAAGAATGGAACAACAGAATTTAGTGATTCAATGAGATAACAAAAAACAATGGGATAAAGTAAAACTATTCAACAAGTAAAAGACCAAAGTAACAAAACAATTGACCTGAAAAATGTCAAGAAGAAATAAATTTAGTATCATTCCTCCTGGATCATTGACTTGTCATAGTGGAGGGGCTTGTGTAGATCCATGGAATTATTAATTAAGCCATACAGGGTTACCCAAGATGGATAGGCCATAATAGAATTTTTTTGACAAAAGGTGATCCACCATAGAAGGAAATAGTAAATCACTCCAGTATCTCTGCCAAGAAAATCCCATAGACAGCAATAAAATGATAGGAGAGATGACATCAGAAGATGAGCCCCTCAGGTTGGAAAGTGTCCAATATGCTACTAGGCAAAGAATGGAGGACAACTGCAAATAGCTCCAGTACTAATGAAATGTCTGGATGAAAGCCAAAAGCAAACTCAGCTGTGAATTAATCTGATGAGAAAAGGAAAGTTTGATACTGTAAAATCAGTATTTCATAGGAACTTGAAATGTAATATCTATGAAGCCTTGATGTGGTGAAACAGGAGATGGAAAGATTAAATACTGACATCTTGGGTATCAATGAAATAAAATGGATGGGAATGGGTGAATTTAAATGAGATGATCATGACTATACTACTATGGGCAAGAATGTCTCAGAAGAAATGGAGAAATGGAGTAGCACTCATAGTCAACAAAAAGGTGAAAAAAAAAAGCAGTAGTGGAATATTATACACTCACACACACATATTCTTTTTGAATGGAGGAATGTAGGGCAATTGGTGTTAAGTGATATGCCCAAGATCACATGGCTTATAAGTGTTAAGTGTCTAAGGCTGGATTTGTACTCAGGTCCTCCTGACTCCAGAGCTGTTGCTCTATTCTCTGCACCATGTAGCGACCCCTGGAACATATTTAACATGATTAATTTATATCTATTCAAATGCAAGGCAAACCATTTAACATTACACTAATATAAGTCCATGCTCCCATCACTGATGCCAAAGAGACCAAAGTTGATAAGTTCTATGAAGACCTGCAACATTTTCTAGAAACAGCAAAAAAAGTTCCATTCATCATAGGGAATTGGAGTGCTAAAATTGAAAATCAAAACAGAATAATAAACAAGTTTGGTGATGGACTACAAAATTAAGCAGGGCAGAGACTAATAAAGTTTTGTCAAGAAAATATGCTAGTAATAATAGATGCTCTTTTTCAACCCAAAAGGGAACACTATACATGGACATCAGCAGATGGTCAATATAGAAATCTGATTGATAATATACTTTTGCAGTCAAAGGTGGAGAAGTTCTATACAGCTAGTTAAAACAAGACATGGAGCTGACTGTGGTTCAGCTTGCAAGTTAATTACTGCAAAATTCAGAAGCAAAATGAAGAAAATAGGGAAAACAATCAGTCTATATATTTATTCCCTAATTAGCATCCCTAATGAATATGAGGTGGAGGTAATAAATCAATATAAGGCTTTAGAATTGGTAGAGAGAGTGCTTGAAATACTATGTGCAGAGGTTCACAATTTTTTTAGGAGGCAGCAGCAGCAACAACAACAAAACATTTCAAAGAAAAAGAGCAAGGGTGAAAAATGACTGTCTGATGAGGCTTTACAAAAAGGAGAGGACAGAAGAAAAGTGAAAAGTAAAAGAAAGGAAAACATATACCCAGTTGAATGCAGAATTCAAGGTTTTCTTAAAGGAGCAATGGAAAGAAACTGAAGGAAACAAAAGAATGGGAAAAACAAGAGATACTCTTCAGGAAAAAATAGAAATATCAAGGTAAAGTTTGATACAAAAATTGGCATGATAAAAGACAAAAAATGGTAGGGATTTAACAGAAGCAGAAAAGATTAGGAAAAGATGGCAAGAACACACAAAAGAAATATACAAGAAAGTTCTAAACGTCATAATAATCATGATGGTATGGTTACTGATCTAGAGCCAGACCTCTTAGAGAATGAATTCAAGGGGTCCTTATGAAGCATTGCTAACAATAAGACTAGTGGAGGTGAGGGGATTCCAGCTAAGCTATTTAACACCCTAAAAGATGAGGCTTTTAAAGTGAATCACTGAATATGCCATTAAATTTTGCAAATACATTAGTAGCCCCTGGATTTGAAAAGATCAGTTTATATCCAGATCCTAAAGAAGGGCAATGTTGAAACTACCAAATATTCAAACTACCAAAAAGTTACATTCATTTCACATGTCAACAAAATTATTCTCAAAATTCTGCATGTTAGGCTTCAGCACTATGTGAACAGAGAGTTACCAAACAAGCAGGCTGGTTTTTGAAGAGGCAGATGAAATAGAGAACATGTCAGACATTCTGCGGGCTATGGAGAAGGCAAAGGAGATTCTACTTTTTTGACTAGACTTAAACCTTTGAGTATAAGAGATGCGAGTACCAGATCATTTTACTTTTCTTCTGAGGAATTTAGAATAGTTGATTGGCTAGAAATTGGAAAAGGAGTATGCCAAGGCCATATTGCTATATCTTCTCACCTTATTTATTTCGCTTAATATGCATTGTATATCATTAGAAGTGTCAGGCTAGACGAACCAAAACTTGGAATATAAGTTTGTTAGGAGAAATATCAACAATCTCAGATACGCAGATGATACCACTTTGATGGTGGAAAATGAAGAGGAATTAAGAATCCTCTGGATGAGGGTGAAAGAGGAAAGTGTAAAAGTTGATTTGAAACAACATTAAAAAACTAAGATCCTGGCAACTGGTCCCATCACTTTCTGGCAAATAAAGGGGAACCAGTGACAGATTTTATATTCTTGGGCTCAAAGTTCACTGAATATGGCAACTGCAGTCTTGTAATTAAAAGATATTTGCTTCATGTAAGGAGAGCTATGACCAATCTGGATAGCACACTAAAAAGCAGAGTCATAACCTTAGCAAGCAAAGACTCATATAGTCAAAGCCAAGATTTTTGTTTCCAGTAGTAGTGTATGACTGAGAGTTTTGGACTATCAAGAAAGCTGAATGCCACAGAATGAATGCTTTCAAATTGTGGTGCTGGAGAAGACATTTGAGATTCCCTTGGGCAGTAAGGAAATTAAGTCAGTCAATACATAAAGAAATTAAGTTTATTCACCAGAAGGTGTAATACTGAACCCAAAGATTAGATATTTTGGCCATATCATGAGAAAGCAAAACTCATGAGAAAAATAAACCCTCATCTTGGGAAAGATCGAAAAGCAAAAAAAAAAAAAGGAAAAGGGGAAAGCAAAGGATGAAATAGAAAAATAGCATCATAGAAATAATGAACACGAACTTGGACACACTTTGAGAGATAGTGAAGGATAGAAGGACCTGGTACTCTGTGATCCTTGGGGTCATAAAGACTGGGACATTACTGAAAGACTAAACAAGAAAAAAGATCTTTAGACTTTCTAATAGTCATGACAGAATATAAACTGTGAATACCATAACCCCCCCCAAAAAAATAAAAAATAAAAAATAACAAAATAGCCCAGAACTTTTTGTTCTTAAAAAATTTATAATCAGCCAGTACATTATTGGAGGAGTTGTAAATTAGTCCAACATTCCAGAAAGTAATTTAGAAGTATTCCCCCAAAGTTATTAAAACATTTAAACTATTAAACTGAATGATATTTCTGTCATGCATATAATCCAAAGAAGTCAACAATAAGAGGGGAAACAATCTATACATATATAAACATTCATAGTGGCAAAGAACTGAAAATGGAAGGAAAGGAGTAGAAGTAAATTGGTTGCGCATCATAAAAAAATACTGAATAAATTATGGCATGTAAAATAAATAGATCAGTCCCCTGTATGAAAGAAATTATGAGAGAGATGAATTAAAAAGAAAACAACTTTGAAGTCCTGTATAAAACAAGGCAGAATGAAATGAGCCAAAATACGAAAATGACATACAATGACTACAAAATGCAGAAACAACAACATAGAAGTTAGGGACTCTGATCAACAGAATGAACAAATCATGACTCAAGTAGACAAATCACGAGGCAGCTCCTCTCTGTAGGCAGAGAGGTGATGGAAAAGTGGCGGAGAATGATACATCGCACTTACAGAAAGTAGGCTCAATACTATTGGTATATTAAATTTAACATATTTGTTAAAATCTGTTTAAAATAATTATATTTCATATTCAATTTGGGTTTCTTATATGTTTAAAAGATCATTGGTGTTTATTAAGTTTATGAAGAATATTAAAATATTTCTTTTGAACATGAGGAGTTATATGAACTAAAAATGTTTTACCTGGAGAAGACTAATGAGGAATGTGAGAGTTGAGGAGGAAGGAGAGAGTAATAACTGTAAGAGGAAGTGAACTTATTTTATGTCAAAAGAGACTAGGTGTAAATAACTCAATATGTCAAAAACTTTCTACCTATTAGTGCTAATAAGGTAGGAAACTTGTGCTCCGAGAAATATCTATATCAGGGCCTGGATTCATCTTTCAGGGATATTATGGAGTAGATACTCAGAAGAACTTTATGACTTCCATACAACTACATAATCTTTGTGCTGAAAGCCTTCTTAAATGTCATCTACTCCATCATAATTGTATACAGTGAAATATATATATATATACATAATACATATATAATGTTTATATATAAACATATACACATACATATATATGCCATAATGTATATATGCAAAAATGTTAATAATAATGACTAGAACACTCTTAGCAGGGGAATACTATCATTATTCCCATTTTACAAATGAGGAAACTAAGGCATACATACATTACGTGGCTTTGTTCAATATTGTGATGCTAATAAAAACTTGCGGCAGAATTTGAAATGAGATCTTCCTGACTTCAGGTCCAGTGATCTATCTACTAGGCTTCCAAGTTGTCTCTAGTCATTTTTATGTTAACAGCACATAATTTTAAAATAATTAAATGATATTTCTCACAGCATTTATAGCAAAAATTGGAAGATATTTAAATTAAGAACAAAATAAGAAAAAAACCCTTTGGTTGTGCAAATGATATATAGCAAGTAGCCTCAGCACAACAAAATGTGCAATTTATGCCTGTGAACTCCCTCACACTCCAGGGCATAGGGGAAACCATTTGATTGACTGATTGCTGATTGATGACTCTCCATAATTTAGTCAGCAAAAGGTGAGTGATAATCTGCTTGAAAAGCAGCTTTCTGAAAGAACACTGAAACCCAGAGCACCAAGAAATAGGCAGTTAGTTTTCCAAGGAACTGTACAGGGGGCTTAAAAGTCATCATCAATCAGGTAGGAGACAAGAAGCAGGCTAGGGGCAATTCAGTTTATAGCACTGGGAGCAGTATTGTGCCTTTTAGTCCCTGGGTTAGAGTTAAGGTTTGCACTTGGTTGAAGCAATTCTGGCACCTAGTAAGCATATTCTTGCTTTGTCAGAATGAGGGAGGTGGCTGAAATGAAAGGGATGAAAAGAAGTTTATTAATGAAGTTTTTCAAGACTTTTCATAAGAGTTGCAGCTACATATAGTATGACTGGAGGATAATAACATTCTAAGAGAAGAACTCCAGCAATTGAATTTTATTTAATTCTTGGTAAGTGTATTTTCTCATAAGAACACTGCTTATTAGGTAGTATAATTATTATTATACTCACTTACAAATGAGTAAAATGACAGTCAGAGGGGGAATATATCCTTAAGGAATATATCTTAGGTGCTGGAGACATAAAGACAAAAGTGAAACAGTTCTTGCCCTTAAGAAATGTACATTTTAATGGAGGAAACAATATGCACACACACACACAAACACACTCACACACGTAAAACACATACATAGGTATAATCAAAACATGTTTTAATGCAACACAAAGTAACTTTGGAGACAAGAACATTAGCAACTGAGATGAAGGTGGGAAAAAGGTATTGCTCAAAAAGAATCATGTGAGTTGGATTTCTTCCTCGCACCACATTGATTCTTCCAGAAAGCTGACTTTCAGAGGTGATGGAATTATTTTGCAAATATGCATTATTTCACATATCACATACCCAGCAAAATAGAGTATATTACTTCAGGTGAAATGGACATTTAATAAAATAAAGTACTTCTGATGAAAGATCAGAATAAAGGATATGTGATTATTGATTGGAATCCTAGCTCCTTTGTGTTCTAGAATATATTCTTTAAGGTGGAAGCTATTAAATCTTGTGTGATCCTGACTATGACTTTATCTAGTATAATACTATACTCTTGACCAGAATATGTTCACGGTTCAAATAGTGGCAGGTCATAATAATATGAGATTGTAAGACTTGGTCCACTGAACTGGATTTATACCAAGTAAATGTGAAAGACACATAATGAGTAGCCTACCAAGTGCTATAACAATCTCACAAGGAATAGAACTAATTTATTAATGAAGGCTTGAAAGGATGGATGATCTTGGTACAGATGAATATCTCTGATATGTAAAAATATAAAAAGGAGGTCATAAAGGGCAAGTTTAGATTCTTAACAAGGTGAAAAAAAATAGTGGACGCAAAAAGCGATGCTTATATAGACATATTATTCCCCATGAAGGACTTCAGAAACAGGTGGTTTTCCTAGGTGTTAATCTTAATTCTTCATTATTTCTCACCTTGTTTGTCAAAATATTTAGTCTGTTGTCAAGAACTATTGATTTTACCTATGCAATCTCTCAAATAAGACTTTTTTTCCTCCTCTGATACTGCTACCACTTTGGAGCAGGTACTCTATTCATTCCTGAACTGTTGAAATAGCCAACTTGTGAATCTGCCTGCCTAAAGTGTCTCTCTTCCTCTATCCAGCCAAAAAAGTGATTTCCCTCAGGTGCAGATTTGACCATGTCACCTCCTTGCTCAATAAAATTCATAAGCTCCCTGTCATCTCTAGGACCAAATACAAAATCTGCTTTTGGCATTCAAAGCCCATTGTATCTTAGACCTCTCCTACCTTTCCAATTTTCTTACAATTTATTGACAACCATAGATTCTTTTATCTAGTATACCAGCCTCCTTGCTTTTCCACAAACAAGATACTCTATCTCTTGGCTCTGGGCATTTTCTCTAGCTGTCACCCATGCCTGAAATCTTCTCTTTCCTCATTTCAGCCTATTGACTTCCTCATCTTCTTTAAGGCCCAACTAAAACCCTATCTTCTGGAGGAAGCCTTTTCCAAGGCCTTTTCATTCTAGTGATTTCCTCCTTTGATTTATTTCCTAACTATCTTTTATGCATCTAATTTGTACATATATTTTTGTTCATTGACTCATCCATCAAATTGAGAATTCCATACGGTAGGAATTCTAACATTAGCACAATGCTTGTTATGTTATAGGAGCTTAATAAGTATTTACTGACTTCTCATTATTCCCCACCCTGAAAGAAACTCTCACTTGAAACAAATAAGGTAAATAAAGCAAATAAGCATATTGAGCAAGTCTGGAAATGTTTGCTTCATTCTACCCCTCTCATATGTCATTTCTCTGTTAAGGTGAGAAGCATGCTATATGCTGAGTTTCCTGAAGTCATGATTGTTTGCTGCATTGATCAAAGCATTGAATTCTTTCAATGTTATTTTCCTTTACATTCTGTAGTAATTAAATAAATTGCTTTTCTCTTACCCCACTTCACTCTACATCAATTCATATAAGTTTCCCCAAAGTTATTTGAATTCTTCATGCTCATAATTTCTTATATCATAGCAATAAACCATTATATTCATGTACCATTCTTTTACCTTTAATAAGTGGTATCATAATATTTCCTCCTGTCTTTGACCTATATCTTTCTCTTGTCTTTGGTCTCTTGGAATATGTGGCTGGTAGTATAATTGTTGGATCAAATGACATTTATATTTTAATGATTTTTTTTATTTTTTCCCCAAATGATGGAAGTAATTCAGAGTTACATCAACAATGCATTAGTGAGTATGCTTTCTCATAACTTTCCAATATTTGACATTTTTTGTTTTGGTAGTTTTTGTGCAAAGGCAAGACAACATTTAGACTTGCTTTCATTATAACTTGTTGTTTATAGTAGTTTGGAACATTAGTTCATGGAATTATTGATAACCTGCATTCATTCTACTAAAAATATTTGTTCATATTCATTCACCATTTATCTATTTATGATCACTTGTGTCATACAGAGCTAGTAACAATAGCAACAACAGTGAACAGTAATATACTACTTATGGTCTGAAAATTGCTTTACAAATTTCTTATTTTATTCTCACAACAACCCTAAGAATTAGGCTCTATTCTGATTCCCCTTTTACAAATGAGAAAACTGGTACAGAGATCAAGTGATGCACAGAGTCACATAGCTAGTAAGATTCCAAGGTTAGATTTGAACTTAGATCTTATTGACTCAAGATGTACCACTCTATACACATTGTCATTTAGATGACTGGAATTTAAATTAACTAGAATTCAAATTCCTTTAAAGTGGTGATAGCTGCATTCTCTATACCCTAAGCACCTAGCACATTGTTTGACATAGAGTTGGCCCTTAAAATGTTTGCTGGTGAAATGATTTAGCAGAGATCTTTCCTGAAATGCTTTTCCCAAATATTTTAATTCCAGTTGCATTAATTCTGTTTATGCTGTTGTTCAAGTTTATGTAATTGAAGTTATTTTATCTTACATCATCACTTCTGTGCCTCATTTAATAATTTCCTTGTAGATATATATATATATATATATATATATATATGTATGTATCAGCAATGCCATATTCACAATGCCTATGGAAATTACAAATATGCTGATATAATTATCCATCACAAAATACATCATGCTTGCCATATGGGGGAATAAACTAGAAAATTTATTAAGATACCAAATGACTGAGTCCCAAAACCAGAAAGTGAAAGCCATCAGAGTAGTTATGATATTGGCACAGGTAGATAAAGTAGAAAGCACCCACATTTTCAAGCCTTTAAAACAGAACAGGCTACCTCAGGCAAAGGTCCTCCTCTCCCCACTCACAGCAACCTCCCAGCGTCTGGGAAGCGTGCTCCCAGCAGCTCTGGCCCCTGGCAGTCCTCAGCAGGAGTCCTTAGCAGAAATTCTGGCTGACTCAAAAAGGGCTTCGTGCTGCCACCACCGCTGCCTCTGCTGCTGCTGCCGCCGTCGCCACCAACGCCAGCCACCGCAGGAACTCTAGCTTGGCTTCCGCTTCCTCTTGCTCCACCCCTTCCTGCTATGTCAGCAAGTCCAATGGGCCATGGAAGATCTTTAAATCCCATAACCCTTACATTCGGCCCCAAGATCTTTCATGTCCCTTACTTGGCAAAAATACAGTAGGAATAACTGGTTTCAACAAAATTTCACAACAATATAACAAGAATAGCACACAATAAAAACAGAAAACCATATTTTAGGGTGGGGCTTGAGCACAAGCTCCCCATCATTCCCCCCCACCCCAAACAAATGGGGCCCCAAAATCTTGTGGTAAGGGGTGAAGATCTCTTCTTCTATGGCTACTTGCTGCTGAAATCGGATGTAGATCTGTCCCTGTCCTAAGGGGTCCCATTTGAGAGGTCAGTTCTTAATATGCTTGATGCCAGGTCCAAGGGTGACACATCACAGTTGCAGACAGGGGGTAACATTCAGCTTAAGCTATCAGGCATCTACAGATGGAGGGTACCAAGCCTGTGGAAACAAATCTAACAAACAAGGTGAACAAACAAAAAATCAAGAAGAAGCAAAGAGACAATAACAAGACTATTGTAGCCTCACTCACAGTAGAATAAATGACTTAAGGGTACAATTTTGTAATCATCTTCTCCAGAATAAACAATAGTTACAGTGTTATTCCTCCGGCGCCTTCATCAGTGATTCTTACTATCCAAGACACTAAAGACTCCCCCATTCTTTGAGTGAATCTACTCAATATATCAGTGATCTCCTGTTGAGTGAAATCCTCAATTATCTCCCTGGACTCTGTTTTGCCTTGGTGGTTCTCCTGTCTTCTTCTTCATATGAGGAGAGCTTCTACATTAGAAGACTCCTCATCTAACCTTGCTCCTTTCTCCTCACACACATTCTCCTGGAAGCTGTCAGGGCAACTCTGCCCAGCCTGTACAAAAGCTGCATGCACATTCGTTCTGCTAGTTTTTTGCTTCCTTTTAGCTATATGAACAGTAGCTTGCTCCTGGACCACATGAGTCCCTCCAGTTTGCTCTTCTGAGTACTGTGACACAGAAAAATCCTCAGGCAAACCAGCTTTCTCCCTAGCCATCCGAGCTCTTTCCTTCAGCAGCTTATCCCTACTTTTACACATAAGGCGATAACTTGTTAGCAGCACCCAGCCTCTCCTGCACACTCCTGCCAGTTCTTTGCCTGGTTCTTTGGGTATTGCTTTCAAACATCTTTCCAAATCTCCAGGTTCTCCCTCTTTTAGCCTTGGTTCCCAGTTTTCACAGGGACCTGTGCTGTTAGCCCATTCTCTGGCTAGAGAGGAATAAGGCAAATCCTCCCATCCTGGAATAGCCATTTCTCCCTCTAAAGCCCCACTGCTTCCAAATAGAGGGCTGACATTTTGTGATCCCATCCTGGTCGCCAAATGTATCAGCAATGCCATATTCACAATGCCTATAGAGATTACAAATATGCTGATATAATTATCCATCACAAAATACATCATGCTTGCCTTATGGGGGAATAAACTAGAAAATTTATTAAGATACTAAAAGACTGAGTCCCAAAACCAGAAAGTGAAAGCCACCAGAGTAGTTATGACATTGGCACAGGTAGATAAAGTAGAAAGCACCCACATTTTCAAGCCCTCAAAACAGAACAGGCTACCTCAGGCAAAGGTCCTCCTCTCCCCACTCACAGCAACCTCCCAGCATCCAGGAAGCGCGCTACCAGCAGCTCCGGCCCCTGGCAGTCCTCAGCAGGAGTCCTTAGCAGAAATTCTGGCTGACTCAAAAAGGGCTTCACGCTGCCACAGCTGCTGCCTCTGCTGCTGCTGCTGCCGTCGCCACCATCACCAGCCACCGCAGGAACTCTAGCTTGGCTTCCATTTCCTCTTGCTCTGCCCCTTCCTGCTATGTCAGCAAGTCCAATGGGGCATGGAAGATCTTTAAATCCCAACCCTTACAATATAGTATCTCTATTTATGTTGAAATCATATTATCTTACATCATCACTTCTGTCCCTCATTTAATAATTTCCTTGTAGCTCTTATTATATATAGTATCTCTATTTATGCATTCCAATATGAACACTCCTGTATTAAATTCCCACTATGTCCCTGATACTGAGCTATGCACAGGAAACATAGCTATATAAAATGAAGTTTCCCTCCTTACAAAGAGCTTACATTTTAAGGAGGGAGATAGCATGCGCATGTATAAATATATAAATCAAAATATAGAGTGAACAACATATACAAAGTGTTTAAATAGAAGTTAGTTCCAAAGGAAGGCACTAGCAGTTTTGTCATAAAAAAACTTTATTAAAATATCGTGACCTTTTTGTTTATTTCATGCATTAATTTTAAAGCTTTTTTGGAAAGGGGAAATATAGTATAAACTATTAGTTTAAACCTAATAGACACGTTGGGGTTTCCTTGGTAGGCCCTTGTTTGTTGTTGGAGTTGTTCTTATTCAGTACCAAATCCTTAATTCAGTACTTGGTATCCTTAGGCTTTTGGAATTATAGGCAACTATGTTCAATTCGTTATGAATCTGTTATACCTGGTAAAGGTTAATCAGTACCAAGTTATTATCTTCTGTTGGCATTTTCCTAAACTATACATATAGTAAATGATGAAAAGAAAACAAGTCTTTACAATGTAGGTCTATCAAATTTAACCTTATGAAAATTTAATTTAAAAAAGTAGTAATTGATTCAATAAAATTTCTCACTTTCTACTATGAAGTACCATTTGCTAATTATAAAATCGACTTTTGTTTTTCCTTGCAGCAACAAAGTTAAGTTTCATTTTTGATATTAATAGTTTGATTATGACATTCATATCAGCCTTTTCTATGTAAGGACATACACATATGACTTTATAAAAACAGACATTTATCCCTAGAAGTGACTTTAGAATGTCAAATTTTCTATTCAACTCTGGTTTTTTCATCAAGAATGCTTGAAAGTCCTCTATTACTCTGAATGATCGTATTTTCCCTATAACATGATACTCAGATTTGTTGGGTAGGTGATTCTTTGTTTTAATCCCAGGTCCTTTGACCTCCAGAATATTATATTCCAAGCACTTCAATCATTCAGTGTAGAAGCTGTCAGATCCTGTATTATCCTGATTGCATTTCCACAATATTCAAATTGTTTGTTGCTGGCTGCTTGTAGTATTTTTTCCTAGATCTGGGAATTCTGGAACCTGGCTATAATATTCCTAGGAGTTTTCTTTTTGGCATCTTTTTTCAGGAGGTGATCAGTGGATTCTTTCAACCTCTGTTTTTCCCTCTGGCTCTAAAACATCAGGGCAATTTTCCTTGAGAATTTCTTGAAGGATGATTTTTAGGTCCTTTTTTTGATCATGGCTTTCAGGTAGTTCAATAATTTTTAAATTATCTCTCCTGGATCTATTTTCCAGGTCAGTGGTTTTGCCAGTGAAATATTTCACATTGCCTTCTATTTTTTCACTTGTTTCAGTCTGTTTAATAGTATCTTGATTTCTCATAAAGTCACTAGCTTCCATTTGCTCCAGTCTAATTCTGAAGGAATTATTCTCTCCATAAACCTTTTGAAATTCTTTTTCCATCTGGCATATTTGGCTTTTTAGGGCATTCTTTTCCTCATTGCCTTTTTCAGCCTCTTTTGCCATTTGAGTTAGTCTATTTTTAAAGTGTTATTTTCTTCAGTCAAGTTGTTGATTCTCATTTCATAATTTTTGTGCATCATTCTCATTTCTCTTCCCAATTTTTCCTCCACTGCTCTTATTTGGTTTTCAAAATGCTTCTTAAGCTCTTCTATGGCCTGTAACCAGCTAGTATTTTGCTTTGAAGCTTTTGTTGCAGGACTTCTGACTTAACTGTCTTCCTTCTGTTTCATGCTTTTTTTTCCCTTTTTGTCCCCATAATAAGAGTGTAAAATTGGATTTCTTTGCTTGTTTTGCTTCCCTCATTTGCTCATATTGCCACTCAATTACTTGGCTTTGGGGTTTTTGCCACAGTAGGACTCTGCTACCAGACAGGGGAGCTTCATCCCAGTCATTGGGGTTTTCTCAGCTGCTGAAGGTATTAGTTGGGTGCCCTCTCTGAAACCTTCACACACTCTGGCAAGCTTGTCTCACACCCCATTTCCTCCACCCTAGACCTCAATCCAGATCCAAGCAGGTTAAAGCAAGAGTGATTACCCCTCAGACTGGTCGCTTGGTCCTCCTACAGTCTGCAGGCCAGGAACTGAAGCTGCTATGTTGCAGTGGCTGCAGGGTACCAGAGCCTCAGCATCTTCTCCCTCCATGGGATAAAGGCTGACCGCACTCCCAAACTGCAGGATCCCAAAGTCCACAATGCACTGACCTCTCACTTTGTCTTTAGCATGTATGTGTTGATAATTCTGGAAACTGCCACAGCTGCTGGTGATCTGAATTCCTACCAGCTGATGGCTGGCTGTGGCTGCCCTTGGCCTCCTGCAGGGCTGGTCTCGGCTCCCAGAGTACTGCACTTCCTGCTGGCCTGCTAGGCTGTCCTCAGCAGCAGTTAGCTCCTCTTTGTCATTTTGTGGGTTCTGTAGCTCCAAAGTTTGTTCAGAGTCACCCTTTAAATGAATTGGAGGAGGTGGAAGCCAGAACCCTGCAGAAATCCTATTTCTATTCCACCATCTTGACTCTGCCCCCTAGCAGTTACTTTAGATAGCATCCATATCTAAATTATTTTATGCAAAAATGGAAATCCAGTAAAGTTAAATATTTCAATAAATCACTTAACCAATAAGCATTTATTTATTAATAAACCAATATAGTGAGGAACAGTTCTAAGTGTTCGGCATGCAAAAACAAAATGAGTTAGACTTTTACCTCATACACTACATTTGAAGTAGGTAGGCAACATATACATACAAGTATTTTTTTATGTTATTCTGCTTAGTTTCAGAGGCCAATATTAGAAGCAATAAGAAATATTATGAAGAAGTAAATTTAATATTAGGTGAACTAAACCTTTCCCCATGATAAACTGTCAGAAAAGTAGTGGGCTGAAGTGGGAAATAGTACATTCCACATAAGATACCTCTCTACCCTGAGCTTCTACAATTCTGATAAGGGATTTTCCCAAGATTTCATTATCAAAATTTACTTTCTTAGCTTTTTGAATTAAAAATGTAAATTGGGAATAGTTATTTTTGTAAATATTTTCAGTGCATAATATAGCTATAAATGGCTGGAATTTAGCTTGTATTTTTCAAATCCACATAATTCAGTTATGTAAGATAACAACAGAACATTTTATGGAAGTCATCCTTATTCTTTTTAGGATTATATTATGCTATAAATTACAATATGTTACAAAATATGTCATGATTTATATTGTACTATAAAATATTTGTTACATTATACAATTTGCATAGTTTGTCTAGTTTTAACCAAAGATTAGTAATAATTTTTTTATACTGATACAAATGACAAAGCCCATCTTGTATTATGTAGCATCTCATAAAGTATTTTTACAAGAAAAAAAATAAAATTCTGCCTATCAATAGAAACCTTTAAATGGAAGAATCAGGAAAGGGTAATAAAGATGCTAACTCAAGCCTTAATTCACCTTATTATATTTCAGTAACCTTGTTGGCATGAAAAAGACAATAGCAAATTCATTGATGTGATCAGTTGTGGCATGTCTAATAAATGTATATAATTCTGCATCATAATCTATAATTTCTAGAGCTGAGTGCTATATGGGCTACATGAACTATTTAAAAGATTTATTTCCTAGTTGCCTTTTGGACTATCATTAATTCTTATTTATGACACAGGGAATAAAAAATGTCAACTGTAATATTTATCTGAAACTGAAACCATCACATAACTATCAGCTCTCCCTGGCCATTATTCAGAATATTGTTTTGAACTCAAAAGGTAATGTAATCTTTTTAAGCAATCCACTTCAGCATTTATATTTTTAGGATGAACAAAAAAAGTTATCTAATAGGTAGCATGATTCCACATATACTAAGCAGTTTCTCATCTTTTTATCAGAGATACTGAAAATAGGTAGCAATTAAAAGGCATCTTCTTTTTTCTCGCAGGTACCAATTTAGACATGGTTCACCAAGTAGCCTTATAGAAAAAAAATCAAAATGTCCCTTATAACGCCTAAATTATACTTAAGTATCCTTTTCTAAAAATTCCATTGTTAATGACCACCACCACCAACATATACCTCCTGAATCAGCTAGTATTAATTAATTAGCCACTTCACTAGCATTAAGAAGATTTTTCTAACTTCCTAGTGGGAAAAAAAGACAGTTCTAGTAGAAGCTACTAAAAAAGAGATAAAGAATTGGGTTGAATAAGGAGAAGGTAATTTTGAGGTGATTTAGAGGGGTTCATACTTGTAAAGAGCAGCATAGGTAGAATTCAGGTATGTGAAATTAGGAATACTTTCTGACAAATTCAGGAAAAATTAAAGCAAACACATTTTTTACTCCAGATTCTATTTTATCTTCTATGTAAGAGATGATACAAAGACTATAGAAGAGTCTGGGTTTTCATGGTTATAAAAGGGAGAAAAAAAATTAAGAAGATTTGTGTGTGTGTGTGTGTGTGTGTGTGTGTGTGTGTGTGGAGCCCATTGTTGTGAAGAAGACCAAAACTAAATTTGTGAGAGGAAAAAATTATGATACTTGAGGATGAACTGCCTGACAATAACTTTATCTGAGGAAGATAAAGAAAGGATTCTCTTTGAAGGAAGATACAATGTAAAAAAAGTTAGGATTGAGGAGTAAGGGCCTGAAAAGAAAGACTACAGGAAAAGAAAAAAACAGAAGTAATTTTCCTAGGGAAAGTACAAAGGGGTAAATAAAACCAACTAATAGATAAAATAAGTTGACAAAGTAAATTACTAAGTAATCAAAATAGTAAAATTAGTGAAACAAATAAGCGATAAAGAGAAAAACTAAAGTAAGGTGGATACGCACATATACATATACACACATGCATACATTTATATGTATTTATATACATACTTATAAATGCATATATATATATATAGAAACTAGTGAAACAAATAAGTAATAAAGAGGAAAATAAAGGAGGGAGAAGTGTTATGTGTCTATGTCTCTTTATATACACAAACATGTATAGGTACATATGTACATACACACATGTGTATACATACATGTGCACGAGTATATGCATGCATATATAAACATTTATTATTAAAAGAAAAGAAGTGTGTATGGCCCTTAGATTATTAAGAGAGGATAGAAAGCTAAATATGTCTTAGTGGGGTGCTTCAGCATTGTGGTATATATACCTAGAAGCAGTACAAAAAAATAAGGATGTGTATCTCTACCATGAAGGAGACAATTGGACATTTTAGAGTGAATGTACAGTGTTTGAATTTCTATTGTTGGATAAGTGACTTTTATCTAAATGTAGGCTGGACTCTCTCCTTGAAGAAGTGAAAGACATGAAAAGAAAATACTTTCCATGGTCATCATTCAGGGAATCAAATGAATTATTCTGAAAAAGTGGACCTTTATTAGGTACAGAGAATAAAAGAAAGAAGAAAGAAAACAAGCAAAGTAAAAAATAAATAAGAAAATTAAGGACTTGAAAATGAATTTTATAGTGGATAGATTAATAGATATTTGATTCTTATTGAATGGGAGAAGAAAAGATTATTTATATTCCTCATCTGTTCACAGAACTCTTACAATAATTAACCATTAGGTTAAAAAAAATCATGGATTTTCAAAAGGTAGAATTATTAAAGACATTTTGTACTGACCCCAATGCAATAAGGGAATATACAACAATGCATTTAAAAAATAGCTCATACTATTCTTTTATAAAAGATGAAGACAAGTCAGCTAGATCATAATGAAATGAGAGGGATTAAAATTTGATTATATAGAGCATGAGGTTAAGTCCAATACAACAAAATAAGCATAGAGAAACCGAGGCCTAGAGAGATTGATTGATATTCATATCCTCATTTCTAGTTAATCCAGTCATAGAACTAGAGCCTGACTCTATGTATTTATTCCCTTGCTCATACTGGCTCACGTATGATCATAGGGAAATGATAATGATATGATATGATAATATGAAAACAATATGATAAGGTAATCATCTTTTTGATAAGTGAATCAAAGGATGAAATAACTTCTGTTAGTTGTTTTCTCACTCTCTTAAAAACAAACAAGCAAAATGTATTCCACTGTTATTATCCATATCTTTTGACTTATCAACAATCTTCAAAACATGTGTGTGTTCTGCATCATTCCTATAAAGATTTACAGATGTTAAAACACAACCAACTTTTCTATCATAAATACCCTGAGTTTTTTCATAGGATGTGAAAGGTGAGGATTACTCACTAATTTAAAAATTTGTTAGTAGCTCTGAGGGTCATTTGGATTCCTCAACAATTCTTTATCATTATCAGAAAAAATCTAAAACATTAAAATCAGGCCAAAATTTTCTTCAATTTTTATTTAATATCTGTTTATGGAAATAATTTTAGGTACCAGTGACATTAAAAATGGCACTTATGAATTTAATCTTCAAGAGTTCTTGTATTATTCATCAATTACCTCCTGAAATCTCTTCTATAATAATATTTCATAATTTGAGTAACACCCTTGTTCATTTACTACAGAAATAAAATTACATTCTCATGCATGATGTTCAGAGATCGTTTAGAATGAGTTATCTCTAAGGTCTCTTCCAACTCTAATATTTTGTGAGTCTCCATTTTATTCCATTCTCAATAATTTATCACAGACTTGACTCTTATTTGTAAATAGTAGAAATGATAAACATTTGATCTATTAGTTTTTAAATTACTATGTATCATAGGATTATAGATATAGAACTAGAAGGGTTCTTTGAGCCAACATATTACAACTCCTTAAGGTTTGAAGATGAGGAAACTGCAGCCATTGTCAAACAGTTGGTAACTAGATATATCTAAATTTCAACCCAGGTGATCTGACTCCATATCTGGTGTCCTTTCCATTTAAACAGTTTGATTTGTTTTGAGTTATTCTCCAAAAGTTTTATTTTGAAGTGTATCATGACATGATGCATGGAAATAAATCAGTGTATTAGTGTCAAGCACTCCAGCATACCCAGGGTGGCTGCCTATACAGATTCTTGGATCTGCTTTTCTAAAAGAAAGCAACTCAAAGTGGGTTAACAATCTTGCTTTAATCAAACATGTCATTTACCTAGTTCAGAGGAAAAAGTCAGCACCCTGAACATCAGAGTATACAGAGGTTACAAACAGAAGTTACAAGAAGACAGAGAAACAAACATATCAGCAGACAAGCCTCCAACTGTCCAACCATTACATCCATACCTAGTCAGTTACCAGAGAGGAAAGCATCAACATCTCGGTTTTTCAAAGCTGGGGGGCTCTCAACGGCTACTCAGAGTCTTATCTGGTCAAATCAAACAACACTTCTCAAAGTGAGCCCCAAAACAAAGCCTCACATCAGAATTTATATAGCCCTGTCCTGGCTCAGAGAATGTAACAACCCTCTTGACCCCACTGCCCAATCACAAAGTATCTCCTGAAAAACAAACCTCCAGCCAGAGGTTCCAGGTGCATTTAAGCCTATCAAATGGCCTAGAGGCAGGGAAGATCTTACATTTCCATTTTTAGAAAGATGACAACAGCATAAATTTACATTCTCATTACACCATTGTAGAGAACAATTTGGAACTATGCCCATAGGGATTCTGTGTATATCTTTGAATAAACAATACCACTACTAGATCTATATCCCAAAGAAATCAAAGAAAATAGAAAAGGACTTATATATACAAAAGTATTTATAGCAGTTCTTTGTGGTATCAAAAAATGGAAATTATGATAAAAAGGATGATTTCAGAAAAAAATGTGGAAAGACTTACATGAATTGATGTGTAGTGAAGTGAACAGAAGAAAGAGAATGTTGTACACAGTAATAGCAATATTGTAAGATCATCAACTTAGCTATGTGTGAATGACTTAGTTATATTCTGAGCAATAAAATGGTTGAGTACAATCCCAAAGGACTAATGATGAAGCATAGGATCCACTTCCAGAGAAATAACTGATATTGTTTGACTAGAGACTGGAGCATGCTATTTTTCATTTCCTTCCTTTCTTTCTTTTTTTCATTTATTCATGTCTTCTTACACAAAATGACTAATAAGGGAATGCTTTACATAATTGCATATGTATAACATATATCTGCTTACTGTCTCAGGGAGCAGGGAGGGGAAGAAGGGAGGGAGGAGTAGAATTTGGATCTCAAAACTTTAAATTAAAAATCTTATAAAAATTGGCAATTGAGATTATGCCTATCAATTCCCAAATTGCTGAACAAGTTGTGGTATATGATTGTAATGGAATACTATCATATACCACTATGTAAGTAAAATACTATGTAAGAAATAACAAGTAGGATGTTTTCAGAAAATGTGGGAAAATCTGTATGAACTGATGCATAGTGAAGGGAGAAGAACCAGAAGATCACTGTACACAGGAACAACAATATTATAATGGTGGTTATCTGCAAAAGACTTATTTGCTCTTATCAATACAATTATCCAAGTAATTCTGAAGGACTCATGATGAAAATTGCTATCCATCTCCAGAGAGACAACTAAAAACTCTGAATTGAAATGGAAGTATATTTTTTCACTTTATTTTTCTTGCTAATTTTTGAGAATTGGCCAATGTAGAAACATGAGTTATATCATATCACATGTATAATTGTTAATAAATTATGTGCTTTTTCAATATATGTGAAAGAGGCTTTAGGGAAGCAAAGAATTTCAAAACTAAAATTAAAAAATAAATAAATAAAAATATTATATCTGATTTATGCCTTGTCACAATCACAGTCAAAGATAATCTTTTTACTCATCAAGGGGTCTCTTCTGATGATTATCTTATAATGGCTTTTGTTTGGGTGGATTCTGATATATATATATATAGATATATATATATATATATATATAGATATATATATATAGATATATATATAGATATAGATATATATATATATATAAAATATACAACCGCTGCCAAAGTACACATACATAAATGCATATATACATATATTACCTTCTGTTCTCATTCAATAATCACCAAACACCTAGGATACTTACATTTTCTAAAAATATATTCAAGTCCTTTATCTCTCTGTTGCTGATTTTTCTTTTTGGTGAGATTTGCCTATGCATGAAAGGGATACATTGAGGTACCCCCCAGTATAATTTTCTGTGTATTATTCGAACCAGCTTTTGAATGACACCAAAGAAGCCAAAGAAGCATTCTTACCATTCTTTCTTTCAAATTTTGTGGATCTGAGCAAGAGTAGATTGCCAGTAGACACAGGAATTTTTAGCCAGCTGTCAACCTCTGCTTATTCAGCATGAAGCACCTACAGGCTCAGCTTTGGTCTGGGATTCCTACACTGGTTCTTCCTTTGCAGGTTTTATATAGAGTTGGAAGTTGGAACTTCTAACAATCCCCCCTCCTCCCATACTCCTCTGATATGAGTCACATTCATTCTACTTGCTTCTGATCTTCACTTCTCTTGACACACTACTTATGGAATGTGACTTCTTCTTATAGCAGAGCATCACCCATAGTCACAGACATTTCCTCATTTTGTTAGTCCACCCTGAATCTGTGACAAAGAACTGGATAGTGGGCAACAGAACCAATGAGTGGAACTTGTTCCTGTGGCAGTGCTCCAGTATTGACATAGGAACCCCTTTTGCCTTGTTCATGGCCTCTTCCTTGCTTTGGAGTTCTCTGAGTGGCATATTTCTGTCCAAATACTGCTTTAAGTGTCCCTAGGCCTCTCTATCTGTCTCCCTATGCAGACCTGGTATGAACAAAAGACCCAGAAGTATTTTTCTGGGACTTATTCATCCAGATTTGGGCTGGTATATTTTCTCAATCTCCTTGGAAGTGTTTGGGCAGTATAACTTCACTGTACTTCTTCCTGCTACTGCACTTTTTTGACTCCACCAACAAAATAAGAGATTATTAACAAAATCAAAAGGAAAATAATTGCCTAAGTGTCAGTGCCCAAATTACAATTTCATAATTACCAGAACAATTTGATACTAAACAATAGAAAAAATATAAACAAGGAAATGACATGGTGATACTTACACTTCAGAAAATTCCTTGGAAGATATGGGAAGGCTGTGTTGACAAAAGTGAAAGATTTGAGGCAGGGAGACCAATCCAGAAGCCACTGAGCAGTGATCCAGGCAAGAGGTGATGAGGACCTGAAATGTGAGAAGAAAGAAGGGTATAGACATAAGTGCTATTGTGAAGGGAAGAAATGAAGGGAATAAACATTTATATATAGCATCTACTATGTGCCAGGAACTGTTCTATGTTCTTTAGGGTAGAAACAAAAAAATTTGGTCACTGATTATACATATAGGGCTAACAGAAAAGTTGTGAACTAAGGAAAATAGAATGACAGTGGTGCTCTGGACACAAATAAGGATGCTTATATGATAAAGGGGTTGGGATGGCATGATGAATTGAATTTTGACATACTGTCAAGTTTTAAATGATGATAGGATTTCTAGTAAGTAGCTGGAGATCACTAGCTATATCTCATAAGAAAAACTAGGGCTGAGGAGAGGATTCTGGGAAGATGACAGAGTATGCCAGGCAATTCCAAGCTCTCAAGATTTTCCCTCACAAGAAGAGTTAAAATAGCTCCTGAGAGTGAACACAGGGTGGGTTGAGATATATAAAAACAGGGGCATGAGATCCTCCTTGGACAATTTTAAAAGATCAGAAGAAAAATTCCAGGATGATGTTTGGTCCCTTTGAAGAGTAAACACCTCCAATCTAGATCTCATTTTTGACAGAAAGTGGCTAGCCTCTTAAACAAGAAGCAACAAGCCCTGGGTTAGTTGGTTGGAGAGCCTGCCTTGGTCCCAGCCAATGGAATTTTTATACCTGGGATAGTGAGGGGAGTTGGGCATTTGAGCCCAGCAAGAGTGAGGGAACATCTGCTGACAAGGAATGCCAGACCCAGCTGTGCTGCACAGAGTGGTGGAGGTTAAAAGGAACCAGGACATGCCAGGTGATTGCAGAAGAAGTGAGGCAGAAAGCCGCTGGCTGTGGGCACTCACAGGAGACTGAAGGTTTGGCTTTGGTTTCAGGCCAGAGTCAAGAACAGAAGATTGAGGACAAGATGCACAATTTCACATACCCCAGGGATACAGATGAATACAAATTATTAAACTATTACCATAAAAAATTTATAGGCAAAGGAGAAAGAATCCAACCACAGAAACCTATTATGATAACAGAGATGCATGTGGTTTATTTTCAGAGGAGGATATTGAAGTAAAGATACAAACAAAGAGTAATGTCAAATTGACATCTGACCAAAAAGAATTCATGGAAGATCTTTCAGAAAACTTCAAAAGTCAAATGACAGAAATGGAGGAAAAACTAAAAAAGAAAATAAAAATAAGCCAAGAAATACAAGAAGGGTATGAAAAGAAAGTCAACCAATTATAAAAAGAGATCCAAAATTTTAAGGAAGAAAATGAGACCCTGAAAATTAGAATTGGGCAAAGTGAAGCCAGTGAAATTATAAGAAATCAAGAAATGATTAATCAAAATATGAATAGGGAAAAAATATAAGAAAAACAACAGATTTGTAGACTAGATTAAGAAGGGAAAATATATAAATAATTGAACTAACTGAAATTTATAGTTAAAAAATGAATGCTGATACAATATTACAAGAAATAATCAAAACAATTGTCTTGAAGCTTTTGAATGGGGTGGGGAGAGGTTGGCTGTGGGAGTAGAAATGGAAAAAAATCCATTGATCACCACTTAAAAGATACCCTATTAGAAAAACTCATAGGAATATCATAGTCAAATTCTGAAACCCTCAGCTCAAGTTAAAAATTTTAAAAGCATCAAGATTAGAACAATTTAAACATGATAGTGTGTAATGTAAAGCAAAGGCAACTTCCCAAGGTTCAAAATACCAGCATAGGTTCTCTCCATTTTATTCAGTGACAAATTAAGAACAGAGAGAATCAACATATAGGATAATTCAAAATACAGCATTTACCAAGTGTGATTTAATCAAGTATTACCCCACCCCTGGAAATTATATTCATTTAATCAATAAAAAAGTCCCTCTTCTAAATAGTACTCCATCCCTAGGCTGTACATTCATTTAGTCCATCACAAAGCCCCTCTTCTCAAATGGAGATTAGTTTCCAATCATAAGTAAAGTACATTCATTTATTTAATCACAGAACACAAAAAGTCAAAAGTTCCCCACCCTTGGATTACAATTGAATCTACCCCAGAGTTACAACAAGCTTAAGCACAGCATTTAATATCCAAAGAGAGGTCTTTTCTTCATCTTGCCCCAAGGCAAGGTCTCAGCAATCTTTGTTTCTTGGGAGACAAAGCTTAGCAAGGCCACAATATACATTGCCAGTGTCTTCATTAATTCATTCTCTGTCTTCAGAACAGTCCTAGGACCCCTCAAAACATTAGCAAAACCCTCTTCCAGGATTTCTGTAAACATACAACAAGAAAATCCTTCTTCATGGCTTTTGAACCAACAGCAAGGTTCCAGAACCTCTGCAACAACAGCACTGTCTTTCACCAGTGGACAGAATTCACTCTCTGTCTGCAGAACAGTCTCAGGATCTCTGAACAAACAGCAAGATTCCAAAACCTCTGTAACAACAGCACTGTCCTTTACCAGTGGACAGAATTCACTCTCTGTCTGCAGAACAGTCTCAGGAGCTCTGAACCAACAGCAAGGTACCAACACCTCTGCAACAACAGGACTGTCTTTCACCAGTGGACAAATCTGGAAAAACAACATCAAAACAGACAGACAAAGTACCAGCACAACAGCCATGTCTCCTCAGTCATTGGCAGCTCTGGGTAGCAGCTCTCAAAAGTCCTAGGCAATTCAAAGTGGCCCTCAGCAATCCTCTCAGTCTCTCTCTGCCTCCAAGGTGCTGCTTCCAAAAAGTTCTTCTGCATCTCTCTTTGCTTGTGTCTCTCTAAATTTATGTCACCAGCTCATCCCAGTTCAGCCCTCTCTTTTCACATCAAAAAGTCCATCCAACAAATGGGATTCACAAGCTCTGGGTTTTAACACAATCAAACCAAAAACTAGGCCAATACAGGGGGATCTTTAATGTCCATTATTATTACATGGTGCCACAATTAGAATTACAGAAGACCTAGCGGAAGATATTAAAGGATGCAGATTTTGGAAAACAACATATTGAAGAGCCAAAGAACTGGGGCTCTGGCTAAAATTATCATACTTTGCAAAGTTAAATATTATCTTGAATGAAAAAAGAATGGATATTTGATAAACTCTCCAACTTTCAAGAATTTGTTTAAAAAAATCCTGAACTTAATAGAAGATTCAACACATAAAAATCAAGAGAAATATAAGTCACATAACAAAGACTGATTATAAGGGATTCATAGGGACACACTGTTTACTTTTTATATATGTAAAACGTAAAACTTATGTCTAAGATTCTTATTAATAATTAGCTAGTTTATAAGAAAGATTGAGGTAAACCTGAGAATGATATGAATTGTAAAAGAAAAAGCATTTAGGGACAGATTTAAAAAGTAGGTTTCTGAGTTGCAAAAGGAAGAACTGATACAAAGGAATTAGTAACCTAATAATCTGGTAACCTACTTTCATAGGATATGGGTTTAAAAGGGAACTATATATATATAAACACAGTATAAAAGTCTTCTAAATTCAGAAGAAATAAAGCTGTAGGGGCATGGGGGGGGAGAAGACAAGGGAGAGATCTATAGAGGGGAGGGTGAGGGAATAGATAAAATAGGGACATAGAATGGTGTTTAGCTTCATGGGAATGAGAGCATAAGGGAGGCATCCTTGGAGGGGGGTAGGCAAGTTATAAGAGGGCAAAGTAGTGGGTAGAAGTACAAGTAATATAATCATACATGAAAAACAAAGATTAGGAATAGATTAGGTTTACTAAACTATATGTCTATATATGCATGAATATATGTATATATTTATTTATATATCTATAGATATACAGAAGCATATTTAAATGTTATTGTAGCCTTCTAGGGGTATGTGGGGGGAGGGGGAAAACAAAGTAAAAAAAGTGCACAGCAAAGAACAAAAGAAAACTCAAAAAGAAGCAATGATGGACAATTCTCAACATGATTTTCATTTATCATTTTGGCTTTTTTGAAATGAAAATTTATTGTTAAATATTTTGAATCCTCTTTTATGTTCTGAAATGCAAAAAAACATGCTCCCCCCTTTTCTAACTTTGTGTTTAAGTTCCAATATTTAAGTTGTGATATGTTTTTGTTTCTTTATTCTGTATTTATCTTCCAGTGTTTGAGTCGAAAATAAATTTTTTGGGGAAAAAAGGTCAGTAGGAAAGGTCTGTCAGATCTGGGTGAGAGAAGAGCAAGGTCCACCCCTGTACATAGCCCCAGGTTGGTAGTGGAAGCAGCAGTGGTGGTGGCAGTGCAGTGGCTGCTGCTGGTGATCCCTGCCCATAGACAGTGGGATCAAGCTGCTTATCAGAGAGTGATTACTATGATCTCTTTGCTGGCACTGAGGCAAGATTATCTTTCTTTACCTCTGCTTCAATCTGGGTTGTAGTCCTGGGTAGCAATCCTGGGGTAAAAAAGAACATTGGAGTGGCAGAGCTGATAGAGGCAGTGGAGAAGGAATCCTCCTCACAGTACCAAGGCAGGAAACAGAGTTTGTGGTCACTTGCAGACCAAAGCACAGACCAAGAAAGGAGTAAACACCTCTCCTTTGATCATACAATCTTGGAAGAACTGAAAATTTACAGGTCCCTAGAAATATCTCTGAAAATAGCTATACATAACCCCTTAGGCTTGGGACAGTACACCCTTCACACTGATCTACCTTAATGAAGAGCTAAAGAGTCAAGTAATTGGCTAGGAAAATGAACAAAAAGCAGGGGGAAAATCAGTCTATAGAATCTTACTTTGGTGACAAAAAAAGGTCAACATAAAAAAACAGATGAATCAACAAAGTCAAAGATCCTACATCCAAAGTCTCCAAGAAAATATAAATTAGTCCCAGGCCATGGAAGAACTCAAAAATGATTTTGAAAATCAAGTAAGATAGGTAAATGAAAAATTAGGAAAAGAAATGAGACTGATCCAAGAAAATCATGAAAAATGAATCAACAGTTTACTAAAAGTGACAGAAAAAATGCTGAAGAAAATAACACCTTAAAAACTAGACCAACCCAGGGGTGGCTAGGTGGCACAGTAAATAGAGCACCAGCCCTCGGGTCAGGAGGACCTGAGTTCAGATCCAGCCTCAGACACTTAACACATGCTAGCTGTGTGACCTCGGGCAAGTCGCTTAACCCCAATTGCCCTGCCCACCCCCTTGACAAAAAAATAAAGCAAAACAACAAAAAACTAGACTAACCCAAATGACAAAAGTAATTTAAAAAAAACAATGAGAAGAATGCTTTAATAAATACAATTGGCCAAATGGAAAAGGAGATCCAAAACTTCACTGAAGAAAATAATTCCTTAAAAATTAGAAAGGAGGGGTGGCCAGGTGACACAGTGAGTAAGAGCACTGGCCTCAGAGTCAGGATGACCTGGGATCAAATCCGGGCTCAGATACTTAGCACCACACCCAGAAATAACTGGTCATGTAACATTGAGCAAGTTACTTAACTCCAATTGCTTAAAAAAAATTAGAAAGTAGCAAATGGAAGCTAATGACTTTATGGCAAATAGAGAAATTATGTAAAAAAGAAAAAAAAAGAATGAAAAAATAGAAGACAATGTGAAATATTTCATTGGAAAAAACACTGACCTGCAAAATAGATGCAGGAGAGATAATTTAAATATTATTGGACTACTTGAAAGCCATGATCAAAAAAAGAGCGTAGACATCATCTTTCAAGAAATTACCAAGGAAAACTGCCCTGATATTCTAGAACCAGAGGGTAAAATAGATATTGAAAGAATTCACTGATCACCTCCTGAAAGAGATCCCAAAAGTTAAACTCTGAGGAATATTGTAGCCAATTTCCAGAGTTCCAAGATCAAGGAGAAAATTTTTCAAGCAGCCAGAAAGAAACAATTCACATATTGTGGAAACACAATCAGGATGACACAAGATTTAGCGGCTTCTGTATTAAGGGATCAGAGGGCTTGGAGTGTGATATTCTGGAGATTAAAGGAGCTAGGATTAAAACCAAGAATCACCTATCCAACAAAACTGAGTATAATATTTCAGGGAAAAATATTTCTATATCATCTGATGAAAAGACCAGAGCTGAATGAAACAATTGACTTTCAAATAAAATGTTCAAGAGAAGCATGAAGAGTAATGCATGAACCTAATGATGCTTTGAAGTCATCGAATCGCAGAATCTCAAGATTTGGAAAGGACCTCAGAGGCCATCTAGACTAATTCACACACAAATTGGAATCATTTTAGGACATCCCCAATAAGCAGTCATCTGACTTGCATTAGACTTCCAGCAGGAAGAAATACATACCTCCTGAGACACGGCATTCCCAATTGGGATAACTTCCAAGTCTGGGGCAATTTTTCTTTAGAGATTAAAAATGACTTTCTGCAGCCCTCTCCTATTGCTCCAAGTATTGTCCTTTGGAGGAAGACAGAATGAATTGTATCCCCTTTCTAAATAACAGCTCTTCAAATATCCAAGGCACAACATCATGGCCCCCTTAAATTTTATCTTCTATAGAGTAAAGGAGCCAATTTTCTTCGATATTATAGTTTGACTTTTCAAGGCTTTCACCATCCTATTCACTTTTTTTGAATATTCTTCAGCTTATCAATATCCATTTTATAATGGACTCAGAATTTAATCCAGATGTAGTATGACTTGGAAAGAGTCCAGTAGGACTAGCATCCCTCATCATCTGACTACTTCCTTTCAACAAAATCTAGGATAGTATTTATCACAGATAAAGTTGACTGTAATAATAAAGCTGACACATAGAGAAAGCTGACATTGAGGGTACAATCCATTAAACTCTCAGTTCTTTTTCATATGAGCTGCTACCTAGCCATGTCTCCCTCCACCTTATACTAATTAAGTTGTTTTTTTGAACCTAAGTGTAAAATTTTACATTAATTCTATTAAATTTTCTTCTTATTAAATTTAGACCACTGTTCCAGTTTGTTGAGATCATTTCAGATTTCCATTCTGTAAACCTACATCTTAACTAGTCTTCTCAGATTTATATTATTCATGAAATTGATAAGCATTCCATCTATGATTTGATCTGAATCACAGACTTAAACATTTTTAAGTTACTAAAGTGACACAAAATTAAAATTAAACTCAAAATAAAGTAAAATTTTAAGAGAGCAGGAAAAAATCAAATTCTATAGAAGTTAAGTTTTTTCTTCCCTGTATGTATATGCCTTGAAATGTTTATTGATAATTGTTAAATTTACAATAAAAATAATTTTAAAGGCCAAAAAACTAAAGACAACTGATCTGGAGAACAGACACCAAAGAGAAAACATAAGACTCATTGGAACACCTAAAAGTTATGATCAGAAAAAGAATCTTGATACAGTAATACAAGAAATAATTAAATACAATTATCCTGAAGCCTTAGAACAAGTGAAGAAAGTAAAAATAGAAAAAAAAATAAGTGATAACTACCTGAAAGAGTTTCTATGAAGAAAACTCACAGCAACATTATACTCAAAATTCCAAAAGGATAAAATATTACAAGTAATAAGAAAAAAAACAATTTAAATATTGAGATGCAACAACTAGAATCATACAAGACCTAGCAGTGGTAACACTAAAAGAATACAGATTTTGGAACACTATATATCAAAGAGCAAAAGAACTGGGACCCAGCCAAAAATATCATACTTAGCAAAGTTGAGTATAATTGTGATTGAGAAAAAAAATGGCCATTTAACAAATTGTCAGACTCAGGAATTTTTTTAATGAACTTAATAGAGGATTTTGCATACAAGAGTCAAGAGAAATATGAAGTACATATCAAAGACTGAATACAAAGGACTCAATAAGGACAGACTATCTTTTATGCATGAAAAATGTAAAGCATATATCTAAGGTTGTTATGAGAAATTAGTTGTGCATAAGAAAGTTTGGGGTACACCTAAGTATGATAATAGTTTAAAAAGTAAAACCATTTAAGTACAGTTAAAAAAAATGTAATTGTCTTATACAAATGCAGTGTGAAAAGAACCGACAGAGTAATTAGATGGGGGAGCAGGGTTGCTAGTTCTAGAAACCTGCTTTAATGAAGAATAGGTTCAAGAGAGAACAATACATGTACGCATGTATGCATGCATGCATACATACATACATGTGTACACACACATATGCATATATATGTACTCTAAATACAGAAAGAAAAATGCAAAGGTGATAGGGATGGGGGAGGATAATGGAAGAATCTCTAGAGGAGATGGTGAGGGAATAGGTTAAAGGTGGGTATAGAAAGGTGTTTAGATTAATGGAAATGGGAGGATAAAGGAAGGATCCTTGAGAGGATAAGGGAGGGACCATTAGAGGTTGAAAGAATAGGTCAAAAAGGGGTATAGATGAGTGTTTAGATTCATAGGAATGGGTGGAGGGGTAGGTTAAGTAAAAGGTGGGCAAGGTAGTAGGTAAAAGTGAAGTAGAGGAGTTAGGAGGGGTAGGGAATAAGAGATGTGCATAAATATAAAAATAAAGATCAGTAGTAGAATTTGTTAAGCAATATATATATATATATATATATATGTGTGTGTGTGTGTGTGTGTCCATATATATGTGTGTGTATATATGTATGTGTATGTATTTATCTATATATAAATATATCTGCACTTAATTGTAGCATTGGGATGGGGGAGGAAGGGAGAAAAATAAAACAAAATTTACAAGGAAGAAAAGATGGACAGCTCAATGCATGCCATTTATTATATAGGCTTTCTTGAAGTAGAAATTCATTACTACATATTATGAGTTCCTCTATTACATTCTGCTGTGACCATAACATCCTTTTTTCTTTGATTACTTTGTACTTAAAGTTCAATATTTAAGCTGATGTTTCTTTTTTTTCATATATAATTAGTAATAAAAAGAAAAACTAGGATTATACAAGTAGACTTTTGAGTCATCTGCATGCAAGAGCAAAAACTATTCTACAATAGATAAATGGTTAAAAATATCACTAAATTGGTGCAAACTATTTATAATCATATGAAAAATTGTTTCAAATCATTAATGTGAGAAATTCATATCAAAGCAACTCATGATTCCCTTCATCCTTAAATCAGTCAGGGTGACTGACAGGATTAAAAAAATATCAATTATTGAAGAGCTACACAAAGGACAACATACTAATACATTATTGATAGAGATGACAACTAGCTTAGCAAAAAAAAATTGGAATTATGCTAAAATTTTTATTGAAAACGTTCATACCTTTCTAACCAAGACCTAATTGCCAGGCACATATTCAAGTCTTTAAAGAAACATGTAATTGTTACAATGAATAAACAACAACAAAAATTGAAATGTTTGTTGTTGCCAGAAATAATTAGAGATCATTGGGAAATAGTTAAGCAAAAGTGATATGTTAATATAATAGAATATTACTATGCCTTAATAAAAGATGATTATGAAAAACTCTTAGCAACATACTTATACGAGACGATGTATAGTGAAATAGGTAGAACGACAAAACAATATACACAATGCCTGCACTGACACAAATAGAAAGAATAGCAATTACAACAAAACAAGAGTGAAAAGAGTTGACGTGTTACCCTTCCTTTCAAAAGTGGGGGAATTGTAGTAGAGAAATGGTTCATGTTCTTCCCAATGTGTTGATGTTTTGGTTAGTTTAACTAAACTGTATTTTTCCCTCCTCTTTTACTCTTTGTTACAAAGGATAGCTCATTAGGAAGAAGAATTAGAGGGAAATATTTAGAAATGAACATTATATATGAATAAGATAAATCTGTGTGTTGTTTTGCTTTCATGCTTCATTAGACCAACTTCAACACAATAAGTCATCTGAGTCTTACCAAGAAAAGGCCTGCTGCTCAAAGGCATTTCTTAGAATGTTTCTACTATGACCTGTCATGTAGACAAAGGAAGGCTACAAGAGAGTGCTTTTGCCTCTTAGCAGCCGCCAAAGGCTGACTGGATTCTGTGGCTATACCTAGTACTGACAGCTAGTTTTATATTAACTTGAGATTAGAAAATAATTGCCAGGGAGAGGAAGTCAAGAAAAAAAGAAAGGTATTTATTACCTCTGGGTGAGTATCACCAATTCAATTCACACTTCTAAGAATTCTATCTCTTTTTAAGTAAAGGAGCTACCTCTCTTCAGAATTGTCATCACTTCTAGACTCTCTTGAGACTATACTCATGATTTGAAAGACTTATGCTAAAGAAGACTATGATTTTCAACATCCCTTTTATCACACCATATAGACCACTGTCTACTGCCTGACAATCAGTTCCATATTTTATAGTTACTTTCAGTTTCATGGTTAGTCATGAAAATAATAAAAATAGAAAGAGGAAAAATATATCATAGGCCAAAAAGCCAAAAAAAAAATAAAAATCAGAAAAAAATAAACAAAAACATTTAAAACATGTTGACCCATTTCCTTTTGCCTTCCTATTCTTCCCCTCCATTGTAACCCTTTTCCCTTGCCTCTTCTATATGAGATAGTTTACCCCATTCTGTTTCTCCCCATCTCCTATCATTATATTCCTCCCTCACCTCTTAATTTCACCTTTTAAGAATCATCCCTTCCTATGAAATTGGTCTTGTGCCCTCTATCTATGTATACCTGTAAACATATATAAAAATATTGACATATTTATTCATATGCCCAAATACCCTCCCATATAGACATATATATTTCTATTCCCTTCAACTATTTTCATAGAAAATATTTTCATGAGAACAACATATTTTCATAAGAAAAGTTTGATCAGTTGCAATTATCATTTTTCCATGTAGGAGTATAAATAGTTCAACTTTGATAAGTTCCTTATGATTTGTTTTCCCTATTTACCTTCTCATGCTTCTCATGCTTCTTGTATCTGAATGTCAAATTTTCTATTCAACTCTGGTGTTTTCATAAAGAATACTTGAAAGTCCTCTATTCCACTGAATAACCATAATTTCCCCTGAGACATGATCCTATGTTTTGCTGGGTATGTGATTCTTGGTTTTAATCCCAGGTCATTTGACCTCCGGAATATCGTATTTCAAGCCCTTTTATCCCTCAGTGTAGAAGCTGCCAGATCCTGGGTTATCCTGATTGTGTTTCCATAATATTCAAATTGTTTTTCCTGGCTGCTTGTAGTATTTTCTCCATGGATTGGGAATTTCAGAACCTGGCTATAATATTCCTAGGAGTTTTCTTTTTGGGGTCTTTTTCAGAAGGTGATCAGTGGATTCTTGCAACCTCTCTTTTGCCCTCTAGTTCTAAATCATTGGGGCTGTTTTGGTTGAGAATTTCTTGGAGGATGATTTCTAGGTTCTTTCTTTGATCATGGCTTTCAGATAGTCCAATAATTTTTAAATTATCTCTCCTGGATCTATTTTCCATGTCAGTGGTTTTTCCAATGAGATATTTCACATTGCCTTCTATTCTTTCATTTGTTTGGATCTGTTTAATAGCATCTTGATTTCTCATAAAGTTTTGAGCTCCCATTTGCTCCAATCCAATTCTGAAGGAATGATTCTCCTCAGTGAACTTTTGACATTCTTTTTCCATCTGGCAAATTTGGCTTTTTAAGGCAATCTTATCTTCGTTGGCTTTTTGAGCCTCTTTTGCCATTTGAGTTAGTCTATTTTTTAAGGTATTATTTTCCTCAGTCAGGCTGTTGACTCTCATTTTATTATTTTCTTGCATTGTTCTCATTTCTCTTCCCAATTTTTCCTCCACTTCTCTTATTTGCTTTTTAAGGTCCTCTATTGCCTGTAACCAGCTCATATTTTTCTTGGAAGCTTTTGGTGCAGGAATTCTGACTTCACTGTCTTGCTCCTGTTCCATGCTTTGATCCTTTTTGTCACCAAAATAGGAGTGTAAAGTTGGGTTGCTCTTTTTGTTTTGCTTCTTTTGCCAGCTCATGTCAGCACTCAATCACTTGACCCCTGGGCTTTTTGTCACAGTAGGACTTTGCCACCAGACAGGACAAATGCTGGACTTTTCTCAGCTGCTGAAGGTATTAGTTGGGTGCCTTCTATGAAGCCTCCATATACTCTGGCAAGCTGGTCACACACCCCAGGACCTCCACCCTAGACTGTAATCCCGATTCAAGCAGGTTAAAGCAAGAGTGATTACCCCTCAGAGTGGTTGCTTGGTCCCCCTACACTCTTCATGCCAGGAGCTGAAGCTGCCATGTGTCAGCAGCTGCACCACAATGCCTCAATGGCTACTTGCCCAGGGGCAGAGGCCAACCACCCTCCCAACTACTGGATCCCAAAGTCCACACTGCAGTGACCTCTCACTTTGTCATTTGCATCTATGTGTTGATAATTCTGGAAACCACAGATGCTGGTGATCTGAAGTCACTCCAGCCACTGGTTGGTTAGGCCTGCCCTAGGGCTAAAACCTCCGACTTTCACATGGCTGTGCTTGGCTCCCAGAGTGCTGTGCTGGCCAATTCCTGCTGGCCTGCCGGGGTGTCCTCTGTGGGAGGTTGTCTTCTCTGTATCATTTTGTGGGTTCTGTAGCCCCAAAGTTTGTTCAGAGTCCCCTTTTACGTGAATTCGGGGAGGTGGAAGCTGGAACCTGGCAGAAGCCCTGTTTCTACTCTGCCATCTTGACTCTGCCCTTATGTTTTTTTTTTTTAATTTTGCTAAGAGAGAAAACTAACTTAAGTTAACCAACAGACATTTAGAGGTGAAACTGAAACCATAGTAAATCAGTAAGACATGGAAAAGATTGTCATGAATTTTTATTAAAAAAATCTTCATATGTGGTATCTCACATAACGATCTTTTTTCACAATTTATTTATTTTTAGTTTTCAATATTCATTTCCACAAGATTTTGAGTTCCAAATTTTCTCTCCTTCTCTCCCCTATCTTTCACACCAAAATGGAAATCATACTGATTATTTCTTCCCCCAGTCTGCCTTCTCATATATTGCCTCCCATTCCTTCCCTTCCCCCCTTCCTTCTTACTTTCTTGTAGGGAATGATGGATTTCAAAACCCCCATTACTGGGATATCTTATTTCCCAGTTGCATGTAACAATTTTTTTAACATTTGTTTTTAAAACTTTGAGTTCCATATTCTCTCCTTTCTTTATGTCTCACCCACCTCCAGTGGGAAGATAAGCAATTCATTGTAGGTTATACATATGTAGCTCTGCAAAACATTTCTATAGTGGTCATGCTGTGAAAGACTAACTATATTTCACTCCATTCTATACCACCTCACATCTATTCTATTTTCTCTTTTAACGCTGACCCTTTTCAAAAGTCTTTGCTTCTAACTACCCCTTCACTCAATCTGCCTACCCTTCTATCATCTCTCCCTCTTATCCCCTTCCTCCCTACTTTACTGTAGGCTAAGATAACCAATTTAGTGGGTATGTTATTCCCTCCTTAAGTCAAATACAAAGAGAGTAAGGTTGATTCATTCCCTTTCACCTCCCTGCTCTTCTCCTCCATTGTAATAGCTTTCTCCTGCATGTTTTTTTGTGAGATAATTTACCCTATTCTATCTCTTCCTTTCTCATTCTCTCAATATATTCTTCTCTCACCTCTTAGTTTTATGTTTTAGATATAATACTTTCATATTCAAGTTACCCTGTGCCCTCTATTTATACATGTACACACATACACAGTCACACATGCAGACACACACATATATAAACATATACCACCTACACGTTCATGCATATGCACATGTACACATATATACACACATGTATATGTGTACATGAGTATATATATGCATGCATGCATACAGACAGACAGATATATTCCCTTCAACTACCCTCATTCTGAGAAAAGTCTCCTGAGTTACAAATATTGTCTTTTCATGGAGGATTGTAAACAATTCAACTTTAATAATTCCTTATGATTTCTCTTTCCTGTTTACCTTTCCATGTTTGTCTTGATTCTTGTATTTGAAAGTCAAATTTTCTGTTCAACTCTGGACTTTTCATCAAGAATGCTTGAAAGTCCTATATTTCATTGAATGTCCATATTTGCCCCTGAAGTATTTTACTCAGTTTTGCTGGGAAGGTGATTTTGGTTTTAGTCCTAGCTCCTTTGACCTCCAGAATATCATATTCCAAGCCCTTTCGTCTAATAATGTAGAAGCTGTTAGATCTTGTGTTATCCTGAGTGTTTCCACAATACTCTGATTTTTTCTTGACCTGGGAACTCTGTAATTTGTCTATAATATTCCTAGGAGTTTTCTTTTGGGGATCTTTTTCAAGAGGATTCTTTCAATTTCTATTTTGCCCTGTGGTTCTAAAATAGCAGTGCAGTTTTCATTGATAATTTCTTGAAAGATGATGTCTAGGAACTTTTTTTAATCATAGCTTTCAGGTAGTTCAATAATTTTAAAATGATTTCTCCTGGATCTATTTTCCAGGTTAGAAGTTTTTTCAATGAGATATTTCACATTGCCTTCTATTTTTTTCATTTGTCATCTGTTTTATAATATCTTCATTTCCATAAAGCCACTAGTTTCTATTTGATCCAATCTAATTTTGAAAGAATCATTTTCTTCAGTGAGCTTTTGAAGATCTTTTGCCATCTGGCCAATTCTGCTTTTTAAGGCATTCTTCTCCTCATTGCTTTTTTGGACCTCTTTTGACATTTGAATTAGTCTATTTTTTTTAAGGTGTTATTTTCTTCAGTATTTTTTATGTCTCCTTTAGCAAGCTCTTGAATCATTTTTCATTATTTTCTTGCAACAGTATCATTTCTCTTTCAAATTTTCCCTCTACTTCTCTTCTTTGATTTCCAAAATCCTTCTTGAGCTTTTCCATGACCTGTGATCAATTCATATTTTTCTTGGAGGCTTTTGATGTAGGAGTTTTGACTTTGTTGTCTTCTTCTGGTTCTATGTTTTGATCCTCTTTGTTCCCCCCAAAAGATTCTATAGTCTGATTTCTCTTCCTCTCTTTGCTCATCTGTAATGGAAATGCAAATTTAAAGATCTTCCCTGCCCCTAGGCTAAAGTGCACATGGAGCCTGGGGTGGGAGGCTTGTTTTTCAGTTGATACTTTTTGATTGGCCAGTGGGTCCAAAAGGTTGTTACATTCTTTGAGCCAGTAGAAGGCTATATAAGCCCTGATGTGTAGCTTTGTTTTGGGGGCTCACTTTGAGAAGTGTTCTGTGTTTTGATATGGATTCTGGGAAGCCGTGTCTGGAGCCCCTCCCCCCCGGCTTTGAAAAACCCAGATGTTGAAACCCAGATGTTGATTGGGTATGGATGTAATGGCTGGACAGTTTGGAAAGCTGTCTACTTGATCTGTTTCTGTCTTGATAATTCTGCCTGTATACTTTGAAGTTCGGGGTGCTGACCTTTATCCCCTGAACAAGGTAAACGATATATGGTCTGACTGATTAAAGTAAGCTTGTTAACCCATTTTGAGTTGCTTTCCTTTATCAAAGCAGATCCAAGAACCTGTATTGGCAGCAAACCCTGAGGACGCTTGAGGTGCTTGCTGCTACATCATCTTGCCAGACAAACATTTGACTCTTGAGCTCTTTGCCACAGTAGAACTCTGCTTCCAGAGCAGAGCATGCTGTATCTCACATTTCTGGGGTTTGCACAGTTGCTGTCAGAGCTTCTACTAGGCACCTACCTCAGAACTGTGAGGAGGATGTTCCCTCCAAAGCCTCACCAAGGTCTTCCATGCCAGCATTCCTCACCCCAGAACCTCCACCTAAGACTGAGACCCAGAACCAAGGAGGGTAAAACAAGAGAATCCTGCCTCAGCACCAGGAAAGAGATTCCTGAAACTGCCCTCTGGTCAGTCAGCTTGCTCCCCCCACTATCTGTGGGCATGGAACTCCAGAAGCATGCATCCACTGCCACACCCTCTGGCTCCCCACGGGCTAGGCCAGACCATGCTCTTCTCTCACCAAGTTCCAACCATTTCCCCACTGACCTTTTACTTTCTTTTTCATGTTTATGGGTTGAGAAGTCTGGAAACCACCACAGCTGCCATTGATTCGATCCCCTGAGGTCTATTCCAGCCAGTCTGTGCTGGTGTTGCCCATGAAGGACTGTACTCTACTCCCTGCCTGGTGTGATAGACCCTTCCTTTTTGTTTTCCAAGCTTTCCTTAGCTGGAGACATATTTCATTTGTCATTTTGTGGGTTCTGTGTCTCTAAAATATGTTTAGAGTCATTTTTATAGTTATTTGAGGTAACTGGGGATGAGCTCAAGTAAGTTCCTGCTTTTACTCCACCATCTTGTCTGTGCCCCCTTACATTACAATCTTGAAAGTAATATATGGAAAGTAGAAAAAGTAGTAAAGAAAGTAAATGTGGGAAAATCAAATATCCTGGATTTAGTATATGCAAAAGCGTTCCAAGCTGGAGGTGAGCTCCAGCTTCATGAAGGAGAGAAATGTACCAAATACACTGAAAAAAAAAGTATTCCAGCATTCTAAATCTAAAAAGTTTTATCTAAAAAGATGACTAAAAGAAAAGTAAATAACAACCACCTATATGCCTACTTTAACAGCTATATAAAATAATTATCTAACCAACATATGCACATAAGACATTCTTGATAAGGGTATTTAAAGTGAATAGGCAGACATTTTTCTAGAATTATTCCACACCTGAGCACAATTTTAGAATCAGAATTGAATAAAAGTTGTAGGGAATAATAATAGATTCATGTTTGTTAATTTAAAAAAAAAACCGCAACCCCCATTTTTACATATAATTAAGCAATATCTTATCCTAAAGTCACTTTTCCAAATAGGGATCTCCTATGAATATATTGAAATTATGTGAGATTCAAAACACAGTATCATAGTTTCATATACTTCAACCTGGAAAGGATGGTAAATGTCACCTAGGTACAAATCTCCCATTTAGAAATGAATAAACAGTCTCAGAGAGAGGCAATATAATTTTGATCGATGGGACAAGATGGGAAATGAAAGGGATAAAGTCATGACACAAGCATGGAAAAGGTCCATTGAAGGAACACACTCCCTGAACATCAGAACTTTCTAAAATTTAAGAGGAAACCAAACCTATCTATTGGAAGACAAGACTAGGTTTCCCCTTTCAAGGGGAGGGGGCTGGATTTTCTTCTGTGCACTATTAAATTATTTTCCAGATTCCCAGAATTTACCAAGAAAGTGTTCCTTTTCCGAAAAGACAGAAATAAGTCCAAATAAACATCACTGGGGAAAAGAAAACAAAACCAAAGAAATTGATCAAGAAATACACAAAAGGAGAATAAAACCTATAAATAAGACTTATTGTCCTTATAAGGAGCCAGAAAGCCACCTTTCCCTGCCCCCTCCCCTTCACACTTACACTCTGTTCCAGGTTGCTTGGTTCTTTGTGGGACAGCGGCCCCTATCAAAAACTCAATACAAGGATTTACATACCTTGAAGGTAGAAATGAGTTTATTGTTTTCTCATGAAAAAGTGTACTACCCCGTCATCACTCTAATGGTGCTGGCCAGGGAAGTACCAATTGATTCTAGAAAGCTAGGTCCTTTTATACCCTAATGTGAGTCTCCCCAAACCCTTCCCCTCATCCCACTGGATGGTCTTCAGGGGCAAAATCTATTTGCTTGAATCTTCCCCAGGAACAATGAACAAAGGCAGTTACAAAAGTTTTCCTGGAGACAAGAAAAGGCAGGAAGTTTTGGAAGAGTGCACAGGTTAGGTTGCATTGGGAAGTATGGTTTTACAAGGTAGTAAACTGTGTTTCAATAATACAAAGACTATTAACCCTTTTGAGGAGGCTTCACTTCTGAGAACTCATCCCCTACAATCATAACAAACAAACTTTTGCTTGAACTTCTCTTGAACTAGGCCTCTACAATATTTCTCACCCATCTCCACACCATAATTATTCATTCCTTCTCCCCTGTCCCCAATTTCAGCTTTCTTGGATTTGTTTTCTTCTTTTGCAACATGAATTATTTGATAGCCTGGACTGTATTGCTTTTTTATATTTATATCTCCAGTATTTAACTCATTACCTTGCTCACAGTAAGTGCTTAATAAGGCACTTTCTCCTCTCTCTCAATCTCTTTCTCCCACCCCCACACACCTTTCTCCTCTAGTCTTGTCGGTGTCAAGTATACTTAAAGAACTGGGAAAGGAAAAGAAGCAATGCCTAGATAGGAGTCACCTATCACGAGGGCATTCACAGCTCTTAAGATGTTAGCAAGGATTCCAAAGCAATCCCATCCCCTGTACGGTACCTGAACCTCTCTAAACTCTTCCTTTATCTTGTGATTTCACTCCTCCATGTGTATTTGTGGAGTAGTATAGACTTGGCAAGAAAATTCAATTGTAAGCTGCCTTCCTCAGGTAGGATAGACCCAATTAGGTGAAGAGCACAAAAGCCTCATTCAGCTTGATGACCCTGAAATTCTTATCAAAGAAATACCCTGGGTTCACCCCTTTGCAACAGAAAGCCATCATCTGAGAGATGATTTTTTGAAAGACATTACAGTGATAAACATAATTCATGACTCTAATCAATAATATCCACAAAATAGGAAATGTGCATACCAAAGGTGTTTGCCACTAGCATGGAGAAGGTCTAATGTGGAGTTTGTTGAGGAAGGATACCTATAGGAGGCTCCAGGTGTGTTTATAGAAAACATTGTGTTTATTGAATCAACTCTTGGAAATTTTGAGCCTCCTAAATTATGATAACAGAGCAAGGGAGTTCTGTATTTTCCCTTCCTGGACATTAGTAATGCCATTTTAGAATAAACCTCCATTTCACTATACATGAACAATCATCTCTAACCCTTCTGTGTTATGTTGCATTATACAGGTCTTAAATAAGGCCTATTAAAAGACAGACAGTGCCAACAACAGACTAGCAGATTATGTAGCATCTGTTCCCTCCCCTAGAAGACAACCAATTGTCTCTAAGGCCAATGACTAACTAGTTTTAACCCCAGGATAACTATATGTTTTTGTTATGCTATAACATCTGTGAGAAATGGTTCATGTTCACAAAGGCACTTGCCCTGTAGACTGCTTTTCTTGATGGACCAAGTGATGCTTAACCTCGTCTTGGCTTATAACTATGGATGAAAAAAAAAAAGGATTTTATTAACTTGTAACCTAAATTTTAAGGTAGGTATGCTTATTTCTCCAACAGTATTGGTAGTGATATGGACAAATACACAGAAGAATGAAGGGTAATAGAGATTATAAAGAACTCTCTAGTAGGGGATGGAAAATGTTACTGACTGTAGACTTCATATATTTTTTAGTCTTAACATCTGTGTATTTTTCAGGTAAGTAGAAATCTTTATTGCTGCCAATATTTCCATTCTGAATCAGTCTGACTGAAGTTTTGTTCTTTTTTTGTTGTGCGCCAGCAACAGTTTGGGGTAAGAAGGAATAGGTTTTATTAGCTGTTAAAGATAGGTTGATCTGCTAAAATATCTCTTGGGTTTGCATAAGTACTCTAGGTTTGAAAATGTTACAGGTTTTCTGGTAAAAATAAGTTTCCCCCCATTACCCTAATGAATTCCATATATAGAAAAGGAGTCAAGAATTACTCCAAGACTCTCCACCCTTTCAGTGTATTTTATCTCTTCATGGAATCTTTATGAAATTCTCCTTAGGAGAAGTTTTCTGCTGGGCTCTGACTGGCAATGATTTTCTGGAGTCCATAACCAGCTCTTCCTAAAGCCAATGCCATCCTCTGGTGACTACATTTACACATTAGTGGACTTGATATGTTGTTTAGTTTGTTGATTATCTAGGCTTAGCAAAGGGGAGAAACATTAGCAATGCAAATTAAACTTAAAAGTGTGTTGTGCATACATTTATTGTTTTTCTTTCCTGGAGGCCCAGTTATTAAACATTTACCAGCACAGCCATGTGTCTCTCTACAAATACTGCTTGAACTCAGTAGGAATATGTTAAAAGGCTCATGGAATAAAGTCATCACCATGCTAGAGGCCTGGTGTTGGTAGGCTAATAAATAATCATAATAAAATAATAATAATAATAATTGACATTAATATAGAGCTTTAAAATTTGCAAAGCACTTAGCTTTAATTATTTGATTAAATAAATGTGTATGTATATATGTATGAGTATATATACATATATATGTATGTGTGTGTATATATTTGTGTATGTGTGTGTTGTGTGTGTAATATTGAGCTTCACGAAATCGCTATACCACACCTAGCAATTCCTAAGACTTCTCTCTAATTTGTCTTCAGGAAGAAAAATGGAGTGGGAGATCTTCAGGTTGTCCTTTTGTGTGCAAATTCTGTTCTGGTTTAACATCTTTGAAGTCAAAATTTCATAGGTGTCTACAATTAGGTTTAAGATTTTTCATCATCACATTGTGTTAATCCTTCTGTGGCCCCTGGATTGATTGAAATGACTTAGGGGAAAAAGGTTAAAGCTTCTGAGAATATTAATTAATAGAGCAATGCAAAACAATTGCACAATAAATCAGAACCAAGCTTCATCAGCTTGGCACTGGTTCCCAAATATAGGGGAAAACAGATTTTTATATATTATAATCCATTTTCTAATTGGAGGAAAGATTAGGAACTTTCTTAATTAGAAGAGTCAAGCAAATAGGTGAAATTCCCTAAAACTAGAAAAGGTGCCCCTCCTCTCCCCCGAAAGTGTTTGTATTAAATCAAAGGAACATGGAAACAGAAACTGATCAACCAGTACAGGGCCTGTTTCTAGGTTAGACATACAGGTTACTTGAGATGCATACCTGTGAGAAAATTCCTTGCACCAATCTTTAGATCTCACTGGATTTCTGGTCAGCATAATCTATGTCTTTAGTTAAGGAACTCTGAGCAGTAATGGTACGGCTTCCCGGCCATGTAGGGATAGGTTTGAACAATGCAATAAAGTTTTTTCACAAGATGAAATTCGACTAGACTCACAATTTAATAGAAAGGAACTGAACTAGATCCAGAATTGAGTCACAAGATGGAATCTCACAAAAATACATTCAATTTCCACAATTCTTTCACTTCAAATACTCATGGCCAGAAACCAGCTCCTCAAAGTTCAACAAGTTGGATTGGAACCAAGCAGAGAATATCTATGCAACCTCGTTTTGTTTTGTTGGTTTTTTTTTTTTTAAGAAATCGGGGTTAAGTAACTTGTTCAAGTTTACACGGCCAGTTATTTCTGCGTGTGGTGCTAAATATCTGAGCCCAGATTTGATCCCAGGTTATCCTGACACTGGGGCTGGTGCTCTTACTCACTGAGCCACCTGGCCACCCCTAAGCAATTGGGGTTAAGTAACTAGCTCAAGGTTACATGGCCAGGTGTTTCTGGGTGGTTGCTAAGTGTCTGAGCCCGGATTCCATCCCCAAGTCATCCCGACACTGGAGCCGGTGCTCTTACTCGCTGTGCTACCTGGCCACCCCTATGCAACCTCTTTCAACCCACAAAATATCACAACTCGAAGTATGCACTGAAGACTTGATCCTCATTTGCCAGATATTTCTATTACTCCATTCTTCTGAATTAAAACTTCCCCAAACTGGAATTCTCTAAATGAAGATTACATTGCCTCAATAGCAAAGTGTCTTCTTTTCTTCAGAGGTCTTAAACCAAAGCCTGGATAATTTTTTTTTCATGGATATCTTCAGATGGGATTTCTGTTAATGAGTAGATAAAAGGAAAAGGCAGAGGAAAAAATAAGCATTTATATATCACCTACTATGTGCCAGGCACTATGCTAAGATATTTACAAACATTATCTCATTTGATTTTAACAACAATTCTGAGAGGAAGGTGTTTTTATTATTTTACAATTTAGGGAACTGTGGCAGATAGAGGTTAAGTGACTTTACCAGGGTCTCACAGCTAGGAAATATCTGAAGCTGATTTAAACTCATCTTCTTGAGCACTCTATTGTCTGGATTACTTTGAAGGTTCCTCCTTCTAACTCACTTTTTAGTATTCCTAACAGATTATCTCATATTTATACCTCTCCTCTATAATTCATTTTTATATAATTGCTAGACCTCTTTTATATAGATATTCTCTTGTTTTAAAATATTCCTTGATGATATATTAGTGCTATACCTTAGTGGTATAGCAAAAAGGGAGTCAAGGAGCATTGAGCACACTTGTAACTTCTGTTACTGCTAGCATGAAAATCATGAAATTGGCGCAGCCAAGTAACACAGTGAGTAAGAGCACTGGCTCCAGAGTCGGGATGACTTGGGATGGAATCCAGGCTCTGATACTTAGCACCACACCCAGAAATAACTGGCCATGTAAACTTGAGTGAGTTACTTAACCCCAATTGCTTTTAAAAAAAGAAAGAAAATGATGAAATTACATAAATTTTGTCAGTCACTGCTATTTCATCTATAAAATAAGGATAAAAATATACAACAGTATGATATGCTACATATAATTTGTTGTACAAAGGACATGTATGTTATCATTAATTATTGTCAATATTCTTATTAAAAGGTTATTAAATTATCTTATATCATGTTCACCTCACTTTACAACTAGTACTAACAACTCTCCAGGCCTAATTTATACTATTCCTTGCACTGAAATCTCAATATCTGGATAGAGTAGATTATTTACTATCCATGATGATGCCCTAGATTTTCCTGCCTTTAATCTTTTGCCATACAGTCTCTGTTTCTGTTATGTTTTACCTCCCCTTCTTTACCTGATGAATTCCTATTTAGTCATTTAAGAACTCAACTCAAATATTGTATCAATTCAGGCCTAATGCCCCTGATGCTGCCCTATTCCTCCTTATATTAAGCTCCATGAGGACAAAAATAATAATTTATCTCAACCTTATATTTCCCTCAGTACCTTTGTCAGTGTTCACTTTGTAATATATGCCTAATAAATGCTCTATTATTTTAGCTGAAATACAAATGAAAACAATAAAAACAATCAACCTTCAAAACTGTGAAATGAAGAGTCAGGGAAATAATCCAGATACTTAAGGTGTTTACTATTCTGGTGGAAAAAGATTTCTCATTCTGAAATAACAAGTTTTATGCTTACCACTGATCAAATTCACTGGATAAATGCTAAGCTTTCCACTTTCCTTTAGTCATGTAGAATCAATCTAGGCTGCAATGACATAAATAAATGGAAAGAATATAGAAAGGTCAGAGAGCTTTGTAAATAAAGAATAGTGAGAATACTTGACTATAAAATAAAAGCAAAAGGGGATCAAGGGAACTTTGAAATATTTGGAAGATGACTTTTTAAAAGATAATTTTCTCTCAGTTCTGTGATAGATAACAGCATAACTCTGAAAACTCAGTTGACAGTATTCAAGGAATAATGCTTGTCCTAATTACTCAGTAAGGGTTTTCAATCATAGGAATATCTATGACTATTATGACCAATAACAACTTATTTTTAGTAACACAGGCTATTGAGTCCTTTTCTACCCCCCTTCTTCCAGGATGGCATGGTAAAGAAATTATAAAAGCATTGAATCTTAGAATTGGAATAGACCTTGGAGGTCATCTTTCATTATATTGCTGTTCCATCAATTTAATTCCAAAATAAATTCTGTGGGGAATAGATTCTAAGAAGCCACTGGCAAAGGAAATCCCTATTCAATTTAAATAGTCACCCCAAGGAAAATCCTCCACATTAGAATTAGGCACTTGATTTAGCTAAGCCAGAATAAAAAAAAAAACCTAATCCCAGTATTTCACTTTCCACAAAAAATATACAAAAACTCTTTCTATTTGTAAGCACAATTGGGAATTCATCTGGAAATGTATGGGTTTGGGAAGTTGGTAATAATTTAAGTATTTAGGGAAATGCATCGACTGCTTCAGACTAATATACTACTGAATAGAATGTCCACATCATTAGTGACACTAAATCACTGTATATGGGATCATAGGATGATACATTTAGAAGGGGAAATTCCTTAGTGATCATCAGTTCCATCCCCTTCATTTTAGATAGGAAGTCATTGAGATCCAGAGAAATAAAATGACTTGCCTAGGATTGCTAAGAAGTTGGTAGAGACAGGATCTAAACCCATGTCCCCTGATTTCAAAGCTAGTCTTTCTTTCTGTCGTACCATTTTACTTACAGATTATCTTTGACTCTTGAGTCAGAAAACAATACTTACCAAAGGTAACGAAAATAATACTTTGAGTTTGTTGTTGTTACTCTTGCTGTTCATTCTGACTCTTCATGACCCCATTTGGGGTTTCTTGGCAAAGATACTGAAGTGGCTTGCCATTTCCTTCTCCAGCTTATTTTGCAGATGAGGAATTGGGACAGACAGGATGTAAAAGCCAAGCACGAGCAGCTTTCCAGAAGACTGCTCCTGTGAACAGCTTCAAGGTTCAGATTACATAATATAGAGAACTTTCTATTTATTCAGTAACAAACTAAGACAAAACATTCACAGAAACCAAAATACAGCATTCACAATGTTATAACACAACAAGTTATCACTAAAGTGGCCACATAGTTTTCACCAAAGTGGTCACATAGTTTTAAACAGAAGATATCATTTAGTAAGTCCTTAACTCAATCATCCTTAAAGAGCAAGCCTCCTTAAGGGACACAAAGTGAAAAGGTCAAAATTCTCCACCCCTAGGCTACAGTAAATCATCACCTTCTCAGTCAGCATAAAGTACTCAAGAAGAAATCTTTTCATCTTGACTTGATTTTGGTTCTCAGATTCCATGGTTCCTCTTCCAAATCTATCCAATGGTCACCTGGATTCAAAGGCAGGCAGCTCTCAGCATTTTATCCAGTTTCTCATCCAGTTCCCATTCCACATGGAAGTTTACAATGTCCAGTCAACCTGAAGTCCTTCACGGTTCCTATTTCTGGGAAGACAAAGTTTAACAGAGCCACAATAATATTCATACCATTGCCAGCACTATCACCAATTCACTGTGAAATCGACAGAAACCCACAAACAAGGTCCAAGAGGTCAACACAAATCATCAATAAAGTCCCAGGACCTCCAAAACGGTCCTTCAGGACTTCTATGAACAGACAACCAGAAAATCCTGTTTCAGGGCTTCTAGTAAGGTCCCAGGGCTTCTGTATCACAAGTATCACTAACAAAAGTCAACACAGATGGAACAGACAAACATAGAGTGCCAGGATCCCACAAGCTTTCTCCTTCTCCACTCTGCCACCACAAGAGTTCTCTTCTTAGTTCTTCTCAGTTCTGTTCTTTCCCAGCTCAGGCTTCTCCTTATATATGGTTATTAGCTCCTCCCCTTCCTGTTGCATCAGCAACAGAAGCTCACAAATTCTAGGGTTCAGAAGTTGTGGGGTTCACAAGTCCTGCTCCTCAAAAAAGATTTGATATAATCATGGGGAAGGCACAACAAAAAAACTTGAACTGAAACAAGGTGGCAACTAAATAGCTGAAATAAGGCATTAAGAACTTCTTTGATTTCAATTACACAGGGTTAAATGACTTGTCCACAGTCATGCAACTAGTCAGATTTGACATGAGAAAGATGAGTCTTCCTGACGCCCGACCTAACACTCTACCCACCTTACCACTTAGCTGCCCGCTTGAATTATACACATCTCTTTTTGGACTTTAAGGAACTAAGAAATAAAAGGTAAAAGGGGATTATTATTTGTACAATACTTACCACAATCATTGGATAGCATGAAATTGCAGGTCGACAAAGTCATGAGAGAAGCACATCTATCTGTGCTAAGATTTTAATGGCAATAAAGGATGAGGAGAAAACACTGTTTCTCAGTGTGGATGGACTTAACTAAGGATTTAGAGCTTTTAAAGTAAATCTGTACCAACTTAGTGGGCAGGATCTCCTGGGCACTGCATCTTCTCAGGATATATGAGGTATGTCACAGATAATATCCCTAAGGAACAGACATTAGAAGCAGGAGTATTATAAAGATCTGTGAACCTTGCAGAGTCATGTCTATCCAAAAGATGACAGAGAAATGAATATTCTCAGTTCTTTCCCAGATCATTGAACCTGCATTGGATATACTGTCCTGCCTTTTATTTGTCTTAACCCCCTGGTGAACCAATATTACTTCACACTATCTTCTACCCACTTGTCCTATTAATTATATCTTATCAGGCCCTAACCCTGGATTACTTCTGCCATCCACTACCTTTGCTTCCATTCAAGTGCTCCTTAACAGAAGTGGAAGAGATTGTGCAGCCTGGGTGGATTTTATGTATGTTATTTAATTTCAACTAGGCCCTCACTGTAGTAGGTTGAACATTCCCCTTTTCTCTTATTGATTTGCTATCCCATTCTCCACAATGATTCTTCCAAACTTTCTCACCTTTCCTCAGGCCTCTCGCGGTTTCCCCTTCCCCCATGACTCTCACCTTCTTAGCTGAGAACCTAGTGTCATAATTCATAAAAAGAGAGAAAACCATTCACCAAGAGCTCCCTTTTCTCCTTTCTTCTCATCAATCAGACGTCTCATTCCATTAGTTCTTCCTTTGTTCCAGTCCCCAATAGAGATTGTCCTTCTTGACAACTTTGAGGTTTTTTTTTTTAGATGGTCTCTCCCATTAAAAGGTAAATTCTTTGAGGTTCTTCCTTTATGTCTTCAGTGCTTTGTATACCATTACCTGGCATATAGTACACACTTAAAATGTTTGTTAACTGACTGAAGATGTCAGTACTGAGAAGAAAAAGAGGCTAACTCAAAAGTTTCAGTGACTCCCCACAGAGTGCACAGCTGGTGCTGTTTTCATTGGATTCTTCCTTCCAGAGTAAATTAATTAACAACCAAAGGATAAAAGATAGCAAAAGAGAAAACTTTATACTATCTATGTTTTCACTGAAGATCCTTTAACTATTATGTCCCCCCCTTTTTTACTGTGAATTTCCAGGGTTTTCTCTATGTCTGGAATGTACTTATTTTTCACCTCTATCTCTTAAAATCCCTAGCTCCCTTCAAATTTCAGCTTGAATCACCACCTAGACAAGGCCATTTTTGATCCTCCCATATGTTAAGGTCCATCCTAAAATTACTTATATTTTTTTTTTGCATGATAGAATAGAAAAAGTTCCTTGAGAGAAAAATAAATGTTTTATTCTTGTCTTTGTGTCCCAACCACCTACCACAGTTTTAGGCACATACTCAGTGCTTAATAATGCTTCTAGATTGCTTGATTAATTGTCAGGTATGATACATTTTGGAACTTCAGACTTTGGAATATTTTCTTTACCCAAAGCAGTCTGATCATTCCCTCCCTATATTTCTATCTTTGTAAAGATAGAGTTTATGTTCCATGTCATTGGTATGGTATCGCTTTCAGTCCTAGAGCAGACTGTTTTGTATTCTTTGGGATCCAGGGAAGACAGTTGCCTCTAGGAAAGGAAGAATTAGATTATATATATATTCAATCCTTATTTTTCTGAAAGAAATGGGCAAATTCCAGACACTATCTGGAGCCAAACTGATAATAATTGATGTGCGCAATGATAGAATCCAGACAAAGATTCTCCTAGGAGAACCCATGCCTTTAAAGTGCATTTATGAAGCTTTCATTGTTTCCACCCTAGAAAAAGTAACACCTGGGGCAACTAGGTGGCACAGTGAATAAAGTGCTGGCCCTGGAGTCAGAAGGACCTGAGTTCAAATCCAGACTCAGACACTTAACTAGTTGTGTGACCTTGGGCAGGTCACTTAACCCCAACTGTCCTATCTTCCCCTATCCAAAAAGCAAAAATTAAAAATAAAAAAATAAAGTAATGCCTAACAAAGTGATCAACCTCTCAATATAATAAGGACCTTCAATGATAAGGACTAAAACACAGGTTGTGATTTCTGCCCTATGAATGTATGTGCATATAGGCTATAACATATCATACCTTATAGGATCTTCATTAGAAAAACACTTCTATTACTCCCAATTTACACAAGCTCTCTCACTCTGAGAATGGGCAGAAATAAATTAGAGCAACATGTCTGAGTTGCCAGATCTCTCCAGATGATTCTAAAGATTCAGAAGATCATAAGCAGCTTGTGTTTTGAGTGTAGTTTTGGTGTAGTGAAAACTATATTAGACATAGGCTGTACTTGTCAGGAGGCTGGGATATTAATCCTGATTCTGACCATTTCTAGCTTTGTAACAATGGCTTATCAACAGAATTCCCAGGACCTTGTTTTCCATATTCACAAAATGAAGTTGATAATATCCACATATGTTCCTTAGAATTATAACATAATGGGATACAGATGAATCTGTGATTTCTTCAGCATAGGAAACTTCCTTTTCTAATGTACATTATAATCCATCCATAATGTAATAGATAAATCTAGGGAATTTCATTTGAGACATTTGAAGTAAAATTAAGTGACTTGCATAGGGTCATAGTCATTTAACTGTGAGAGATAGGATTTGAATACAAATCTTCCTCATGTCACATCCAACATTCTATCTATTATACCAACTTACTTTCCAAACCATTGTTATTAAGATATAAGGGACATTCAGATAGATCTAGTGAGGTTTTAGAACCAGGGGTGTGGTCTCCAACAAGCTTTGATCATTTTCAATGCTAGAATTTCATAAATATTAAGAGAGGCAGTATGTCATAACGAAAAGAATATTGAATCTGGAGGGTTGAATAGAATGTGAGCTTCTGGGTTTAAATCAGGCTGTGCTATTTACTACTTGTGTGATGTTGGACAAATCATTTTAACTCTCTAGGCACAGTTTCCTCATTTGTAGAATGAGAGCTTTAAACTAGATAGCTTCTTTTTTTTTGAAGCAGTTGGGGTTAAGTAACTTGCCCAAGGTTACACGGCCAGCTTTTTTTGTGTGGGTGCTAAGTATCTGAGGGTGGAATGATCCCAGGTTCTCCTGACTCTGGGGCCAGTGCTCTTACTCACTGTGCCACCTAGCCGCCCCAAACTAGATAGCTTCTAATGCCCCTTCTAACTCTAAACATATAATCTTATAAATTTTTATCAAATAAAATAGAAATAAGAACTTAACTTTCTCCATTGTTCCCCAACTAGATACTTTTGAATGGAATAAATGGTTTAGAGTAGGGGTTGGCTATGACCCTATGCAGTCTATGACCAGAGGGCCAAAACTGGCCTGCCACCTGTGGGCTTTGTGGCCCATGAGCTAAGAATGCAATTTATATACATAAATATCTTATTTAAAATGCAAAAAAAAAACATTCTTACCTCATGGGTCATACAAAAGGAGAAAGCAGGCCAGATTTGGCCTACAGGCTGTAGTTTCCCAGACCATGCTTTTAAAGTAAATTAATGGTAACCATTCTATGGCCAGTAACTCTAAGAGCTCCATAAGAGTTCTCTTGATTAGGCATCCTACCAGGAAGTATCACATCCAAGTATTGGGCAAGATGATCTTCTCCTACCTTGGTAAGCACCGTCCTAGCTCATTTGGGTGTACCTATGCCTGCTTTGCAAACCTCAAGTGGGAGAAGTGGGTGCAAAAAACTTCCAAAATAATTTCAATACTTCAAAATTAAAAAAAAACATAATAAAGATGAAAAAGGACAACCGCATAAAGAAACAAAGACTTTGAAATATGAGCGAGGTCATTCATTGAAAAAATCAATCAACTCAAGTCCTTGAGGTAACTTGCATCTCTAATATACTTCACATATAGGGTATTGCTGTGTCACTGACCTTTCTTCTGCCTTAGGAATTGTTCTGGTACTTTGATTTATTTGTTCTTTCTAATATTTCCCAGTGCAGCAATAATAGTTTTGTTCTTCTTATAAATAGTATTACTTTCTCAAATGAATTTTCTTTAAAGTGAATAAGGGGAAAAGCCTCTTCATAAGCTACACTTTATCTTCTTCCTAAACTACAACTTTGCATCATAAAGAACAAAATAAATTTTTGATTATTCTTTTTTATAAAATGAAAACAATGTTTGGTAGAGCTTCACCAGAGATTTTAGGATATTTTAGTGAATAGAGTTTTCCAGTTAATGGAATATTTCTTAGAAATGCCTTATTTTTTTTAAACTAACAGCTATAGTCTTTCTAACATTTATGAATAGACTGGAGCACACTTACCTACTCAGCATTCAAAACCTTCAATAACCTAGTCCTTTCTTATCTTTTCAGTTTTCTAATACTTTACTTCCCTAGCCCACTGCAGGATCAAATGACCCTGGCTTTCTTGCTGTTCCTCCCGTGGATTACTCCTTGGGATTTCACTGGCTGTCCTCTGTTCCTGGAATCTCTCTCCTCCTGTCTATTTTCTGGGTTCCCTGGCTCCTTCAAGACTGACCCTCTCTGTGGGATGTCTTTCTCCCACTCCTACTCCTATGACCCAATGCTAGGTTCTTCCCTCTGAGATCACATTACACGTATTTATCTTGTATGCACATACCTTTTTCTATGTTGTATCCTCTTTGAGAATATTAATTCCTTTATGTATATCCAGTGATAAAGATGGTGACTAATGTATTATAAGAGGTTAAGTAATTGACTGACTCAATGAATGTCTTTGTTCATTCAGGGCCTCCTAGTGCTTTGGGTTATCACAAGAAGGAAGGAGGGAAAGAAGAAAAGAAGGAAGGGAGGAAGGAAGGAAGGAAGAAAGGAAGGAGGGAAGGAAGAAAGGAAGAAGAGAAGGAAGGAAGGAAGGAAGGAAGGAAGGAAGGAAGGAAGGAAGGAAGGAAGGAAGGAAGGAAGGAAGGAAGGAAGGAAGGAAAGGGGAGGGAGGGAGGGAAGGAGGGTAGGAGGGAAGGAGGGCAGCAAGAGATGAGAGAGTAAGGAAAGACAGAGTAAGGGAAAACATGAAGGAAGCAAGAATTAACTAACTTTTAGTTTATATTTGCATTAGCTATTTGGAAACAAGTTTGATATGCAAATTTAGGAAAACATTTAACTTATTTTAAAGAGACAACTCTGCTTTCAAGTATTTTAACTTCATTCACATAATTAATGTTTTAATAAACAATATATATGAAAGTGTATTAAAAGAATCCCAGCAGTGGTACTTTTTGATAATACTTAATTAGCAAATTTTGAAACAATCTAAACTAACATTTCATAGTTTTTATTGCCTTCATCCTAGTTCATTGAAAACTATAAGACTTTGTTATATTTCTTATTTAAGCAATCATCATGTTAAAATGTGCACAAAATAAAGTTCACATTGAAAGATTTTAAGACATAAAAAGAGACTAATTTTAAATGTTCCACTTTACAATTCATTTGTAAAATAAAATATCTAAAGTAAAACTACCTTGTAAAAGATGTCAAGGTCAATAACAATTACCAACTCAAACTCCTCTCTAAACTATATTCAAACACCTATCAAAGAAGAGTCCAATTAGTGCAGGGGTTCTTAAACTATTTGTGTCCTGAACACTTTAGTAATTAGGTAAAGCCTATGGACCTCTTCTAAAAATGTCTTCCAAGGCAAGAACAAAATATGTAGAAATAAAAAGGAAACTAATGACTTTAGTTTATAATATTATAATACAGATTTAGTTTTGTCATTACCATGGGTTCATCAACTCATTGACAATCGAGCATGAACTCCTTGAGGATGCATAAGCACCATTTTTTCCTTAACATTATTTTTTGTAATTACATGTAAATAAATTTTTATGATTCATTTTTGTAAAATTTCGAATTCCAAATATTTCTCCCTTCTTCCCTCCCCTCCCTAAGATGGCATGCAATCTAATATAGGTTGTACATGTACAATCATGTAAAACATATTTCTATGTTAGTCATGTTGTAAATGAAGAATCAAAATAAAATGTAAAAAACACAAGAAAGAAAAAACAAAAGCAACCACCCCCCCAAATTTAAAAGAGTATGCCTCAATCTCCATTCAGACTCCATTATTCTTTCTCTGGATGTGGTTAGCATTGTCTTTCACAAGACTTTTGGAATTGTTTTGGATCACTGTATTGCTGAGAAGAGCTACGTTATCAGAGTTACTCATCACACCATGTTGTTGTTGCTGTGTACATTGTTCTTCTGGTTCTGCTCATTTCAGTCAGCTTCAGTTCATGTAAGTCCAGGTTTTTCTTAAATCTGCCTGCTCATCATTTCTTATTGCACAATAGTATTGCATTACCTTCATATATTGCAACTTGTTCAATCATTCTCCAATTGATGGGCATCACCTCAATTTGCAATATACATAGTTTTGTACATGTGAGGGTCCTTTCCCCTTTGTATGATATCATTGGAATACAGACCTAGTAGTGGCATTGATGGATCAAAGGGTATGCACAGTTTTATACCCCTTTGAGCATACTTCCGAATTGCTCTCCAGAATGCTTGGATCAGTTCATAATGCCACCTACAATACATTATTGTTCCAATGCTCCTACTTCTTCTTCAATATTTACAATTTTTCTGTTTTGTCACATTAGCTAATCTGATAAGTATGATGTGGTACCTCAGAGTTGTTTTAATTTTTATTTCTCTAATCAACAGTGATTTAAAGAATTTTTTCATATGATTGTAGATGACTTTAATTTTTTTCACCTGAAAACTACCTGTTCATATCTTTTGACCATTTATCAATTTGGGAATGACATATTTTTAAGAATTCTATTCAGTTCTCTATTATTTTTTTTTATAAATGAGACCTTTATCAGAAACAATGGCTGCAAAAATTCTTTCCCAGTTTCCTGTTTTCCTTCAAATCTTGGTTGAATTTTGGTTTGTTATTGCAAAAACTTTTCAATTTAATGTAATCAAAATTATGCATTTTGCATTTCAAAATGTTCTTTGACTCTTGTTTGGTCATAAATTCTTCCCTTCTCCAAAGATGTGACAGGTAAAGTGTTCTTTGCTCTCCTGATTTGCTTTTGGTGTCATCCCTTATGTCTAAATCATGTACCCATTTTGACCTTATCTTGCTAGTGTATGAGATGTTGATTTATGCCTAGTTTCTATCATACTATTTTCCAGTTTCTCCAAAAGTGTTAAAGAGAGAGTTCTTATGCCAGAAGCTGGAGTTTGGGGGTATATCAAAAAGTAGATCACTACACTCATTTGCTACTATGTCTTGTGTACCTAAAATATTCACTGATCTGCCACTTGATTTCTTAGCAAGTACCCAATAGTTTTGATGATAGATATCTTATAATACAGATTTGGATCTGGTATAGCTAGGCCACCTTCCTTTGTATTTTCCCCCCACTAATTCTCTTGATATTCTGGATCTTTTGTTCTTCCAGATGAATTTTGTTATTATTTTTTCTATCTCTATAAAGTAATTTAAAGGTAGTTTGATTAATATGGCAATGACTAAATAAATTAATTTAGGTAGAACTTTCATTTTTATTAAAATTGTTTGGCCTATCCATCATCAATCGATATTTTTCCAATTCTTTTGATCTGATTATTTATGTGAAAAATGTTTTGCAATTGTGTTCATATAGTCTTAGATTTGTTTTTTCAGGTAGACTTCCAAGTATTTTACATTGTCCCTGGTTATGTTAAATGGAATTTCTCTTTCAATCTCTTGCTTCTGGACCTTCTTAGTAATATGTAAGAATGCTGATGATTTATGTGGGTTTATTTTATATCCAGTAACTTTACTAAAGTTCATTATTGTTTCAAGGAGTTCTTTAGTTGATTCTCTAGGATTCTCTAAGTATACCATCATATCATCTGCAAAAAGTGATTGTATTGCTTCCTCATTGTCTATTCTCATTCTGAAATTTTCTTTTTCTTCTTTTGTTGATGATGCTAACATTTCCTTTGCAGTATTAAATAATAGGGGTGATAATGGGCATCTTTTTTTCACCCCTGATCTTACTGGGAATGTGTCTAGCTTATCCCCATTATGTATAATGCTTGCTCATGGTTTTATATAGATACTACTTATCATTTTAATGAAGACTCAATTTATGACTATGCTCTAGTTTTTTAGTAGGAATGGGTGCTATATTCTGTCAAAAACCTTTTTCTGCATCTATTAAGATAAATTATATGATTTCTGTTAGTTTTGTTATTGACATGGTCAACTATACTGATAATTTTCCCAATATTGAATCAACCCTGCATTCCCAGTATGAATCCCACCTGCATATATGGCATAATCTTGGTGACAAATTATTGTACTCTGCTAATATTTTATTTAAGATTTTTGCTTCAGTATTAATTAGGAAAATTGGCCTTTAATTTTCTTTTTCTGTTTTGGCTTTTCCTCTATTTTTTATCAGTACCATATTTGTGTCATAAAAGGAATTTGGTATGAATCCTTTGTTTATTTTTTGAAATAGTTTATGTACTATTGAAATTAATAGTTCTTTTAATGCTTGTTAGAATTCACTTGTAAATCCATCTTGCCCTAGAGATATGTTTTTTTTTCCTTAGGGAGATCATTGATGGCTTATTTAATGATATCTGCATCGAAATGTGCACAGGCAGAACCAAGAAGTGTGGAATGGTGGACACTAGCCAGGCAAGAATCTGTCATAGCAATTTCCAATTTATTGATTAGAGGGCAGGGTTTATATAATGAATACAAAGCAATTATATTATATTTACTCTCCTTGTACATTTAGCATATTTGTATGTTTTTATTTCCTTGTTGACTTATGTAATTCCATATGTTTTATTTTCCTTATTCCCTTGCATGCATCTATGTCTGGGTCACAGCTCAGTTATCACATCCTAAGCTCCTGCAAGTCAGGAAGAGATGGTGATCCTATCTTAAGACACAATATAGCCTTCATGGGGAACTGGCTTAGGAGAAATACTGAAGCAGAGTCTTCCCATGTATGGACCAGGTCAGAGATTGGCCCTCAACAATTTAATTTCTTTTTCTAAAATGGGGTTAAGTATTTTATGCCCTCTTTTGTCAATCTGGGCAAATTATTTTTGGTAAATATTTATCCATTTCACTCAGTTTGTCAGATTTATTGGCATACTGTTGGGCAAAATAGCTCCTAATTATTATTTTAATTTCCTCTTCATTGGTGCATTAGAGCCTCATGTGTATTGAGTTAATGCTTCCTCTGTAAATTATATATGCATATCCATATATATTTACATATACATATGCAAATGTGTGTGCTGTCTCTGTATATGTATATAAATATCCAGAGGGTTAATAAAATAATCTTGTGTATACACACACATATACATATGTGTGTATGTATAGACATATGTGTGTGTTTCTTGGACTCGTCATGTTGGAGAAAGCTCAAAATGACTTGTCAAACGAGATTGTTAAATTTTCAGTGTGAGCATTTACATTTTGCAAATTCACAAAATCTAGAAATCAGGGCAAATCTTATCATTTTGCTAATTATCTAGACTTTAAAAAGTAATATAGAATGGTTAAGAATGAGAATTAAAATCAAATCATGCATTCCTTTTTCTGGATAGTTGGTTATTAAAAACTTACCAATACATGCCTGTTTGTGGTTCTCCATTGCTGATACACACTGGGTCAAACCTTTTTCATTTAATCTTTCACATACAATGAACCCTGATCAAACAGTTGCTTTTTTCATTCATGTCTGTAAACCTCCATTAAGACAGCTGTAGCATATTGCCTATAAAGACTCCTCAGCAAAGAAAAAAATATATTGAAAAGTGAGTGAAAAAGACATTGTTTAGCAAACATGTTATCATAATAGGAGTTGTGTTGTTAGTCCTGAGTTGAAAATCAGTCATTTAAGTTGAATAGCCCAAATGCTGTACTTGCAAGCCATGAAACACCAAATCATCTACAGTATGACCTTGAGTGCCTTAATAGATCTGATGGGTGAATATGTTGTAATTTCCACATTTGCAGGAAGTAACCAAATTGATAAAATATATTAAACATCTAATAAAACCTACCCAAAATCTTCAAATGTTACAACTAAACCTTGAGGAACACTCCGAAGCTTGTTCTCTACAGTACCATTGCCCCAGATTAAAAATATTTTTGATGGAGCAATGGTTTCTTGAATGGGTTATCTAGGATTAGAATATTTAGAATTCGAAAAGACTTTAGAACGCATCTATTCTATCTCTCATTTTACATGTCTGAACTCTGAGTTCTGAGAGATATCTTCTCCAAGGTCGTGCAGTTTGTTAGTGGTGGTGGCAAAATTTAAAGTTGGATCCTCTGATTCTAAATACCATTTTTTACTCATTTCTTACATTATAATAATATTCTATCACACTCATAAATGACAATTTGTTTGGCTTTTCCCCAATTGAAGGGAATTACCTTATTTAATAGTTCTTTGTGACTGCAAAATAGATGAGATTTTTTTGTGCGTTTACAACTTAAGATCTTTTCCCTCTTTTTTAAATCTCATTGTGGTATAGGACTAATAGTAGTAAATTTACGGTAGGACAAAACTAATTATTTTTAATCAACAAAAATCTGCCTTCTCTCCCTCTCGTCCCTCTCCAAGAAAGGAAAAGCAGAAGTCTTGTCATACATATATAATCAAGCAAAACAAATGCCCACATTGACCATGCCAAAATTTCACATGGGGTGTATATGAACACATGCACATTGTATCCATCATATCACTATCTGGCGGTCTGTAGCATTTCTCTTCATGAGTCCTATCTTTGTAGCAAGGATTTTGGGATACATTCTTCTTGGTTAGAGTTTGACTTGCCTAAAACTAAAGCATCCCTTAATATAATCCCCTACTAGACTTGTGAATTCATTGGAATAGTGAGTTTCTCTACTATCTCTGTAGCTTATAGTCTTAGAGGTTTGCCTAATTCACAGAGAGCTTAAGTGACTTACCCACTGTCATGTATCAACTATGTGTCAGAGGCATGACAAAAGACTCTGTATGGGGGAAAGGGAGAAAGCGTTGCAGAGAATTCAGAGAAGTATATGTTTCTATTAATGGTAGAAAGGAGGGAGGAACATACTCTACATATATAGAGTCATGACTTGTGGAAGGGAACAATATCTGAAATAATTAAGATGGGACTGAGCTTGGGATTTACTGAGAGCCATACATATAATATCTTCATCTGAACAGGTAGCACAACTGAGATTTTTGAAAAATGATTACAAAAGTAGGAAAAAAATAAAAAAAATGAAGGTTTTGTAAAACTGAGACCATCATAACTCATCAGGAATTCTTGAAAACTAGTGAAAATCTTCATTTCTTAAATTACATCTGAAGAACTTATAAATTTGAGACTATCATCATCCAAATCCAGATGTAACATATTTTAACCCCAAAGGTGTGTAGTACAAAGTTACCTGAAATATTTGTTAGTTGCTGCCATATACAAAAGTTACTAAAGATGTCGTGCCACCGTATTTTGTATTTTCTTTAGAATGTGGCTGTTTTACATGTCATATGCCTCACTGGAGCTTGATCAGTGCTCTGTAAAGTAAGCAATTTCACCTGTCAGCTTTTCTTCTAGAGTCAATGACAAGGAATTCATCAAAAGTGGAGGCTCCTTATGCTTTGTTCATTTTTCATGTCACTCTTAGCCCACCATCAGTACTCTAAATGTTTTGTTTACTCTACAGCTCAGTGAAAAAAAGAAATGAAAGGTGGTTTTTTTAGTTGCTATTGTCATGCAATGTATTGCTAAAAATGTGAATGTGAAATTCAAAGATTTTGAGTGTGTTAGAGAAAAAAGAAAGACAGTGGTATGGACAAGAATCAGTTATCCTCTAGAGTCAATGGATTTCTGTTCATGTCCATCAATCTTTAAAATAAACATACATATATGTATATAGTAAAATGTTGTACAACTTATATGGCTATATAATTTATATAACACTTTACAATCCCCTGTAAAACAAAATAGAGTTTAAATAAGATAGGTATTATTATCCTCAAGTTACACATGAGAAAACTGAGGCTCATCAAGATCAAATAACATCTCCAAGTTCTTAGTCCATAAAATCCTTTTACAAATGACATTTTTGCACTGATACTCAGCACAGGGTTTGTCTTTTAGTGTGCATTTGATAAATGCATGATAATTTATTAATTTAATAAATAAACCCATACTTCTTCAAGAATAGAGGCACAAACACAGATATAATAGGTGTGTGAATTTTAAATTTGGATTGTGGATGCTTTTATCTTGGGCCATTTCTATTAATATTTCCTTTCCACTTGGCCTGGTTCCCATTCACTAAGGAAGCAAGCAACTACAATCAATCCTGTTAAAAAAAATAAAAAAAGAACCATCACTGAGTTAAGTTCATGATATTATCAATGACAGAAGTTAGGATAAGCTCACTACATCGCCATTACTTCTCTTACTGCTCCCATTTATGTATTATCTGAGGAGCAAGGGAAGACCATAACAGGATAGTTCTCCTAGTGTGCTAATGTTAAAATGGATAATCAGTTTGTGTTTCTGTACCAGCAACACGATATTCATAGCACCCACCGTAGCTATGAATATGGTGCTGTAATTGTGAATCACAAAATGTAACAGGATCTCCACATGGAGGACAGAACCAAATAATTAATTCTAAGATGAGTCCCAGAACCAGAAAGTCAAAGTCATTACAGTAACCACAAAGTTGGGACACATAGTCAATGCAGTGAACACCCACATTCCCAAGCCTTCAAAACAAAATAGGATCCCTCAAGCAAGGATCCTCCTTTCCTTAGTCATGGTAGCTCCTCAGGCTCCATGTTGCTTACTCCCGACAATTCTGGCTCCCAGCAGTTCTTGTTCCTGACAGTTCTGGCTGGCTCTCAGAAGTTCTCAGTATTTGTGGCTGGATCCCAGAAGTTCTCAATTTAGTTCTCAGAAGAAGTTCTCAATCTCTGTCTCTCTCTGTCTCTGTCTCTCTCTCTCTCTGTCTCTGTCTCTGTCTCT
>NW_027186304.1:13516888-13521953 GCF_028583685.1 Petaurus breviceps papuanus
CCTCTTCCCATTAAAGGAGTGGGTTCTACCATCCATTATTCATATTACAGCTTAAAAGACAAGCTTCAGTTCTTTTAATATAAAAGACAGCACTATCACAGATATTAATCATTAGAATAGGGTGGGGGGGATAATTTGCTTTCTCCCCATGACTAGAAAAGTCTTCCCACTCCCATAAATGCAGTGCTTTGTGTCTTTTCATTCCTTGCTATTGAGAAAAATGATTGTTAATAACCAGGGATTTGGGGGATCCAGAGCCCTCCCTTTTTCTATAGCTTTCATTTCAAAGTTTAGTTTCTTCAAGGACTTAATTGATAATGGGATTGGAGTAAATTTCTTAAAATTCCTGTTTAGACCCCACCCAGGAAGGGAAGCCATTGTGCTCTATACAGGCATTGGTGGGGTTTACAGATTCTTTCTCTAGGAGTGGGTAATGTAGAAGTAAATGGCATAATCAATGTCATTAGAATAGGCCCAGTCCCTCATAGTAATATTCCTTCTCTTATCAATTGTTAACAAATCAGAGTTGATTACCACCCTCAAAAACACCCCTCTTCTATGGGTATATAAGCTGTGAGCCCACCACTGTGATTGTCTTTGACATTCAAGAGTACCACTGATCTCTTTTTATTAAAATGTTCACATTAATAAAATGGCTACCCATAAATTATCTCTTGAACATTTTAAATGCTACATTAGGTCTGACTTCATGATCTTCTGGACCATAACACAACAATACTGTCCATGGGGGTTTCTTGGAAAAGATATTGGAATGATGTGCCATTTCCTTCTCATTAGCATTAAGTTCAACAGAGGTTAAATGACTTGTCTAGGTTAACACAGCTAGTAAATGTCTGAGGACAAATTTTCAGCTTAGTTCTTCCTGACTCCACTTTATCCTCTGAGTCACCTAAATGCTTCTTCTTTCCTTTTTTGGTGCATTAAGATAAACAGATATTCAGTGACTTGGTGAGAGAGAATTTGATCAAAACTGAATGTTAACCTTTTTTGATTCTTTGGCCTCTTTGGCAATTTGATGAAGCCTATGGATCCCATTTCAGAATCATGTTTTTTTTTTAAGTACATCAAATAAAATATGTAGGAGTAAAAGCAAAACAATTATGTAGAAGTACAAGTAGTTGTCAAAAAAATTTGCTTTTTAAAAAAAATACTCCAGAACAATGTTTTTTGTTGTATAGATATATTTTCTTTGAACATTTCTTTTTACTTTTTTCTTCTCTTTTTCCAGATTGTCTTTAATTGCTGGGGATTTGCTTTCCCAATCACTTAATTTCCCTTTATCTTTCTTTTATGAGACTCACCATTTTTTATAAATTGAAGTATATGTGAATATGTATATATGAATATGAGTTTGTATTCCATAGTCTTCAAATTAAAAACCTTTTTTCTTAGACTTGTGAAGTCTAATGGCTAGCAATTTTGAACATAGATCAATCAGATAGATAATTAGAGCCCTTATGCATTTTAAAATTTTATTTTATTATTTTTAGGTTAAGAAAAATATATTTCACTCTTGCCTCTCACCATAAAAAGAAAAAAGAAAATTAAAAACAAAACTTTTGTAACAAATAAAAATAACCAAACCTAAGTAGTTCCCACATTAGTAGTTGCCTAATAAAAATTTTAAAAAAAAAATTGTCTCAGGCTCCACTCTATCTACCATTTTTCTATCAGCATCCTTTATCACAGGTCCTCTTAAGGTATAATCATTGTTTTAATTAAGGTCCATAATGCTTTCAAAGATTTTTATCTTTTTGGGAAGATTCTAGGAAAATGGCAGAGTAGGCCAGAAAATTCCAAGCTTTCCAGATTTCCCCCCAAAACAAGACAAAATAGCACCTCAGGGTAAACGTAGAGTGGAGAAATAAACAAGATTTGGGGTAGAGCTGTAGTCCTCCGGGGACAACAAAGAAGATCTGAAGTAAAATCCCAGAACCAAAGTTCAGTCCAAATGAAGTGAAAACACCTCCAGGCTACTTCTGCTGAAACAACAAATGGTGAGCATGGGACTGGCTGGGTTCTGAGGTGGTCAGTCACAGGAATGTTCACCTCCCAGACAGTGGGGAGAATAGGGCATCTGAGAAGGAGATAATTGAGGGAACCCCTGCTTATAGGGGATACCAGACTTAGTTGTGTTGCTGAAATGGGGCCCTGGGTGAGAAGGAACCAGTACACACCAGGTGAGTGCAGAAGCAGTGGGGTGGGAACACAACTTGTTGTGGGTACTTAGAGGAGGTTAGAGGTCTTAGTTATGGTTTCAGGCCAGAGGGGAGAACTAAATGAGTATCTGAGCGCAGAGGCACCATTCCTCATACCTCATGACTAGAGGCGATTACAATAATAAACCGCGACAGATAAAAAAAAAAAAATAAGCAGGCAAAGGAGAAAGAAGTCAACTATAGATAATAACTATGGGAGTATAGAAGACAAAGGTTCATCTTCAGAGGAGAAAACTTAAGCAAAAAACCCTTTCCTACTCCAATGAGTAATATCAAAGAGTCACCTGCCCCAAAAGAATTCATAGAAGAACTTTTAAAAGACTTTAAAAATCAAATGAGAGAGATTGAGAAAAATGTTTTTTAATATAAGAACAATCTAAGGGGCAGCCAGGTAGCAGAGTTAGTAAGAGCACCAGCCCCAGAGTTGGGATGACCTGGGATCGAATCCTGGGCCCAGACACTTAGCACCCACCCAGAAACACCTGACAATGTAACCTTGAGCAAGTTACTAAACCCCAATTGCTTAGGGGCGGCCAGGTGAATCAGTGAGTAAGAGCATTGGCTTCAGTGTCGGGATGACCTGGGGATCAAATCTAGGCTCAGATACTTAGCATCACACCCAGAAATAACTGGCGGTGTAAGCTTTAGCAAGTTACTTAACCCCAATTGCTTAAAAAAACAAAACAAAACAAAAAAAAAACAATCTAATAAAAACAAGATTATGAAAAAAATCAGCCAACTGGAAAAGAAGATCCAGAATCTTAAGGGGAAAAAAATGACCCCTTGAAAATTAGAATTGGGTAAGGGGAAGTCAGGGAAGTTATAAGAGACCAAGAAATAATAAAGCAAAATATAAAGAATAAAAAAAAATTGAAGGGAATGTTAAAATCTTATAAGAATGACAATTAATCTGGAAAACAGTTCAAGAAGAAAATAATCAGACCATTTGAAAGCTTTAATTAAAAAAAATTATCTTGATACAACAATATAAGAAATAATTGAGTAATTTTTTCCTGAAGCATTTGGATAAGAGTTGAAAGCAGAAACAGGAAAAAAAAAATGCACCAATCAGTACCTGAAAGAGATCCTACAAGGAAAACCTACAGGAATATCATCATTAAATTCCAAAAAACCCATTTCAAAGAGAAAAATATTATGAGTAGCAAGAAAAAAATCAAATATGGTGGAGTCATAATTAAAATCAAATGAGACCTAGCAGTAATGACAATAAAAGACCTCATATTTAGAACACTATATATTAATGAGCAAAAGAATTGGTTTGTAGTCAAAAATATCATACCCACAAAAGTTAAGCCCAATTCTGAAGGAGTTAAAAGGACATTCAATGAATTGCCAGCCTTTTGTTGCAAAAAAAAAAAATTTAACTTAATAGAAAATTTGACATTCAAGATCCAAGAGAAATTCAAGGTATATCAAAGATTAATTACAAGGAACTTAATAAAGAAAGATTACTTTTTTTAATATGAGGAAATGTAAAACATATGACTAAGAATGTTATGAGCAGTTGGGTAGTTCAAAAGAAAGATAGGGGCATACCTGAGTACGATGTGATTCTAGAAAGTAAAACTATTTAGAAAAGGTAAAAAGAGTAATTATCTTATAAAAATGAGGTACAAGAGAAAGAACTGACATAGAGGAATTAGTTGGGGAAGGAGAGCTGTTATTCTAGAACGCTACTCTCACTGGGAATAAGTTAAAGAGGAAACAATTTATACATATCTAGAAAGATAAAGGTCTTTAAATTAAGAAAGATATAAATGGTTAAGGGATAAGGATGGCATAGAGTTTAAGGGGGATTTTTAGAGGGAACGCTTACTCACATCAGATCTGGGTTAAAGAGAGAACAATATATACATTAAGAAGGAGATACAAGTCTTCTAAATTTATAAAGAAATAAGAGAGTAAGGAAACAGGATAAGAGGGGAGGATATAGAAAGGGGTCTAGATTAATGGGAATGGGATGAAGAGTGAATTACATATATTTGGAAGGCTATAAAATCCTTCTAAATTCAGAGAGAAACAGGAGGATAAGGGTGGGGGGAACGATAATGGAGGAATTTTTTGAAATGGGGGTAAGTTAAATCATGGCAAGGTAGCAGATAGAAGTAAATTAGAGAGAGAGGGGAAGATAGGTGGCACAGTGAATAGAGCACCAGCCCTGGAGTCAGGAGCACCTGAGTTCAAATCCAGCCTCAGACATTTAACAAACACACACAAAACTAGCCATGTGACTTTGGGCAAGTCGCTTAACACCAATTGACCTACAAAAACCAAAAAGCAAAAAAAACAAAACAAAATAACAACAAAAAAAGAAGTAAATTAGAGGAGTCATGCGGGACAGGAAATAAGAGATACACACAAACATAAAATAAAGATCAGGAGCAGAATTTATTAGGAAAAAAAAGCAGGGATAGAAATCACGAACTCAGACAAAGTTAAAGCTAAAATAGATTTAATCAAAAGAGAAAATAAGGAAACTACACTATATGCCAACCATATCATTCAATATTGTTTCATACTATTTAGAATAACTAGACAATATAAGCTTGGAATAATGCCGTGATATAGGATAATAAGTTGGTGGACTAAGAAAAATATAGAAAGACTCAGACTTATAAAGATGTTACCCACCCTCAGAGAAACAGAAGACCAAATAAATATGGTATAATCTAACATAGATTCATATGAATGTATATGTCTATATATTAGTATGATTGCAGATATCTAATTATATGTATGCAAGTATATGTATGCATGTGTACATGTATATACATATCTATATGTTTGTGTGTATATATGTGTGT
>NW_027186304.1:13521963-13590492 GCF_028583685.1 Petaurus breviceps papuanus
TGTACATGTATATACATATCTATATGTTTGTGTGTATATATGTGTGTGTGTATGCATGTGTACATGTATATACATATCTATATGTTTGTGTGTATAAATGTGTGTGTATGTATCCCAATGCTTAATTGAAGTCTTCTTGGTATGGGGGGAGGGGAAAAAAGAACAAAGTAAAAAGTGCACAGTGAAGAACAAAAGAAAACTAAGAAGGAAGCAAAAGAAAAAAAGATGGCCAGTTCGGAACACATTGTGGAATATATACGTATTATATAGGCTTTCTTGAAACAGAAACTGTTGTTATATATTTTGAATCTACATTCTGATAAGCACATGGAAATGCTTGTTTTTTCTTCTTATTTTGCATTATTGAAGGTTTAGTAATCAAGTTTATATGTTTCTTTTTCTTTTACCATTGTGTATTATTTCTTAGTATTTAAGTTTAAAGTAATTAATAAAATAAAATCATATTTACCACTCAAAAATTATGTTTACAATACTGTTGTCATGACACTGTGGTTCTGCTCACTTCACTCTCCATCAATTCATACAAATTTTATCAAGTTTCTCAGAAACCATCCATTCAAAATTTCTTATACTAAAATATTATTCATTTGAAGATATAAAAAAAATATTTTTTTCAGCCATGCCCAAATTGGATACCTACTTAGAATATAGTTCTTTGCCACCTCGTAAAGAATTGCTGTATTTTTTGTAAGATGGATCATTTCTTCTTTCTTAGATTTCCCTGTGGTCTAGGCCTTGTAGTGGTAAGACTGAATTTTGAAAAGGGTATGTGCAGTTCAGTAACTTTGGTGGATAGATTCAAATTTTTTTTCCAGAAGGATTGGATCAACTCAGCTCTACCAATAACACATTAATGAAGTTATTTCTCCATAGATCCTTCAACATTTTTCATTCACCTTGTCATGGGTCATATGATCAACTGAAACAGGACTCTCTCTCTCTCTCTCTCTCTCTCTCTCTCTCTCTCTCTCTCTCTATATATATATATATATATATATATATATATATATATGTGTGTGTGTGTGTGTGTGTGTGTGTGTGTGTGTGTGTGTGTGTATGTATGTTTTTTTTTCTTGATCCTCACAACCCTCAAATATCTTCAAAATAAGAACTAGGCATATGAGATAAAACAATTTCAGCCATCTCCATGATCTAGGATGCCAAGAACCCAAACATGGTAAAAAGGCAATGGACTAACAGCAGAGAACACCAATCTCTAACTCAGCACCTCTTCCTTCACCACACACTATACTTTGCAGAGCTTCACAAGCTTGCCCACTTCATTGCAAAAGAATTCATCTTTGCCTAGCCACCTTGTACCCTCCTTTCAGTGCCTTTGAAAACCCAAAAGGGTATAAGCTTATTCTGGCAGGGACCAGAAGGCTCTGTGCTGTGAGAGTACATAGTGAGAAAATTGAGGAACAGAGGACAGTGGAGAAAGCTTCCAGAGAATATCTGAAACAAAGGGTCCAGGCATGTATCTGGGGCCATTCTGTCCCCCAGAATTCACTTGAGACAGAGATTGATGCCAGTGAAATATGAATTTCCTAGCATGGGAGGAGGGGAAAAATCAACTTTGATTATGATGGTAATGATGATAGCTATCTTTTATGTAGTTCTTTTTCTATATCTCTATTTATTAATAACTTTATACTTATGATCTCATTTGGACCTCAGAAAAATCTTGGGAGGGGGATTCTGTTCATTTTCCAGTGAAAAATTTGCCCAAAGTCACAGAACTAGAAAATGCCTGAGGTGGTATTTGAACTCGACATAATCCACTTTTGTTTCTTCATGACTTTTATTCTTTGATTCATTACTGTGATACTTTTTAATTAGTTTCTGTATTCCTCATAAAATTAAACCTTTTAAAATACCAATTTGTGGTTGACTTTTGAATATGGCTTCTATATTATTTCTTTGTAAATCTTTCTTTCTTCCCCCCTTTTTCCTGTTGGGTTTCACTCCTTGAAATACCAATTACTGTAGCTGATAAAGAATATATTAACATAGTAGAACATAGTAGAAATTTTCCTGTTTCCCTGATTGTATAGGTCATTATTAACCTTTACCTTTTCTTTGGTTCCCTCCACCCCATTTGACATGATATCTCTTTTCTGAACTTATTCATCCCTACTCTTCTGGGTGTCAGTTGCCCCCTCCTCCCCAATCCCCAGCTTCATCCCCAAAATTCTGTTTACTCTTTTCCTGAAACAGTTCTTCTCATCTTATATCTCAAATTACTAATCAATTTATGTTTCTGGGCAGTTTGCTTCTCTGTCTAGCACTAGTTTCTCTCTTGACAGACTGTGTGGTGTCTCTATTCTGATTCACTGCCTAAGTATGTCCATTCACAGACTAGCATGAATTTTGGCATTGCCCAATCTCTCGTTCTCATTGAGCAATGGAAATTTCATCATTATGTTGTACTGCTACCAGTACCATTTCTGACATTGTCATTTTCAAGTCTGTCACTGTCATGTATTTCCCACTCTTATCCCTGCTACTGCTGCTACCACTTCTTTGTTAAAGTCATTGTTCCTTTGAAATGAAGACATGTAGGAAACATATATAGGTCCTGCTGAATTAAATTATTGTGTTAGGTCTACTGCCCTAATTGCAATGTACACAAAAGTGATCCATTTAAGAAGTAAACACTTCTCACTTAACTACCTTAATGGAAGTTCCTCAACTAGCTGAATTAAACCTGAAAGTCATTGATATATTCCCCAAGAAATCTGTACCCCATGTGGTAGATATAGTCTTTTTAGGGCTGGGGGAAATGATTCATACATCTTTCCATTCTGAATCCCATCACCTCTTCAATAAGTAGGAGCAGGTCATGAAAATTACCATGAGTCCAAAATGAGACTCAGTAGAACATTAGAAATATTACATGTGGAGAGGCAAAATTGGTGATCATAGCCTCCAACTCTGCCACATAGCAAAGGCACATATTCATTGCATTTGTTAGTATCTAATTTATATTATAGGCTTTGTATCTAGAAAATAATCAGCAATACATGTCTGATATTCTTTTAAATGTATAGCTATAAGCATGTTGAGGTATACATTTGTAAATTTCACTTTTTATTTCTATCCACAAGGACTGTGGAGTAAAAAGACAAATACTGGAAAACTAAGTAGAGTTTAATGACCCACAGATTTAAGGATTCGGAAGTAGACTTAAATGAAAGATTAACAAGAAAGAAAACAAAGCGTAAAATGGATTCTTATTAATTCATCTTTTTTTTTTTTTTTACAATTCATTCTGGTATCTCGTGACTCAGGTTATCAATTGCTTTGTCTCCCACCCAAGATGGTTTGACTGGGAATTATGTATCCTGTTGCCAGGGTCACATCTAACCTGACATTAAACACATCCTCATAACATAGTACTAGATCTCATAATTTAATCCAGAGTCAATTTCCTATTTTTTTCTCATTTTTATTTTTATTACCTATGGAAAGATATTACAAATGCATAGTCCTACACTAGTCAGGGTAGAAAACAGCTTCAACAATTAGGAAAAAACTGGAAAAGTTTAAAATCAAGAAAAAAAGAAGGAAAAATTTAAGAATATAATGGTAAGTTTAGGAAAAAATATGTTCGCTTCAAAATACATTTAGTTTAATATATATTTTTATAAAAAGTTCTCACTTTCTTGTATTATCTGGCTTGCTTCCAACGGATAAAATGTTTCAATGAATGTAATTTCAATGTAAATTATATTAAATTTCTAGATCAACAATCACCATAATGATGAGATGCTTGGAGGAAACAAAAGGATCAATATAGATTTACAGCTAGAAGGGACCTACGAGATCATCTAATTCACCTCACCCCCTAATTTGTAGGCAACAAAAATGAAGCCTGAAAAATAAGTTTGTGCAGCTCATTATTACCTTTTGTCTACCCCATTGTCATGCTCCTGCATTTGACATGATATCTCTTCTCTGAGACCATACTTTCCTGGGCTCTTCTGAGTGTCAGTTGCCCCCCACCCCCCATAAGAGTTCAGGAAATTTCCTAAGGACTCATTGGTACACAAGTAACTAGCAGAGTGTTTCTCCAATTTTTAAGCAAATTCTAATTCCAAAAAGTAAAAGTACACATTCCAAGGGGGAAAAAATAGAATAATTAATAACTCTTTAATCTAATTGCTATAATAGTTTTGGAAAGTCAATGAATTACTAAGTTTTATTACTACTTTTATTTGTTTTTTTCAAATTAGGAAATAATATTTATATTTATTGCAAATATTAATGTATACCACATGATTAGCTCTTTGCAAAAGAAAAGTGTTTTTTTAAATTAGTGTAAAGGAATCTACCTTTCCCTATTCATTTTATTTGATGGAAAACAATGGGTAAATTACGAAACTTAAAATTCAAACCAGAGAACATAGTTATAAATAATCTATGAACAATAAAGCCTTCTGAAAGGACCAGAGGAGAAAAAAAGAAAAGAAATTACACAATTTGGTTAAATTCAATTGAAAATAAAAGCATGGCCAACTCCACGTAGAGAGTATTCAATTGTTAGTGAGATGAGAATCGTGATATGGGCAAATCATATAATTCTGACACAGTTTTTTCCCCCAGAAAGAGAAATGTCTGAAGGCAGAAACCCAGGGATGAAGGCAGAACAAAAGGAATTAAGGAATGAAGAGAAAAAGAAAAGGAGAAAAAGAAGAAGGAAGGGAGGGAGGAAGGGAGGAAGGAAGAAAGGAAGAAAGGAAGGAAGGAAGGAAAGAAGGAAGGAAGGAAGGAAGGAAGGAAGGAAGGAAGGAAGGAAGGAAGGAAGGAAGGAAGGAAGGAAGGAAGGAAGGAAGGAGAAAAAAGAAGAGGATCTGGAAAATCAGTTTGACTATATTGCTGTTATTTACTGGATAATTGCTCCACTTCACATTTTGCTAGGGCTGTGTAAACGTTCCTTAAATGCCTGCAGTATTTTTATTATGCATATGGATCAACTTTACACAATTAAGGAGAAAACCTTTCCCTTGCTTTCATAATTACCTATTTACATGCTATTTTTTTTTCTGAATGGCAGTGATATTTTCTGTTGAATGGATGACATTTTTACTGTGTGGTCATAAAAGAACATTTTGAAAGAAGTAATTTTAAGCCAGGGATAATAGCTATCAGAAGAAATTAGCACTTGAATATCATTCTTACTACATTAGTTAAGTCAACCAAGCTCCCAATTGTTGACTTGTGTCAATGGTAAGTTTTGAACACATACCAACATAGAAACATACCTAGTATTGAGTGGGATTAGACCCAAGTGAATTTGAAATGAGATGCATTTACCAAACTTTCCTCTTACTCTTTTTCTAGTTTGTTCATTTGTTGGGAGCATCAAGCTACATTTGCAATATCACTTTTTTATCTATCTACAATAAGGAGATGATAAAATACAGTAAAAGATGAAATAAATGAACCCAGCCACAAAATGAGACAGATATAACTGAAATAAAGGAGAAAATGGAAAACAGGAAATGGGAGTCAAATAAGTTTAACATCTTCCTCCAAGTTTACTTTTGTATAAAAGTCATCCTTTAAGGTTATTTGCAGTCAAAATTTTCATAGTTTACAATGTGAGCTCAAATTAAAAGAGGAAATTTACCAAGAATTATGCTTTCATTAATGTTTTATTTTAAAGTATTCACTTGGCATTTTAATGTGAAAACACTTAAACACTTCCCTATTTCATTGCATCTTTAAAATTTTCTACTTGAGGTCATTGCCTAGGTTTTCTACAAAAAGATAATTGAAACTTTAAATCAAACAATTTTAGAGAAGAAATTTTCTGTAATGGTTGGCAGCACTTAATTCAAAACGATTTCTCCTTTGATAATGAAGGTAATAGATTAATCTAAAATATTATCAAGGGAGCAATTTAGTTTCCCAACTTCTTTTGTATTGTTATACTTCTTAATAACTGACAAGTATCTTTTTCATGGATAAATTAACCTTTGTAAAATAGTAATATTTAGAAAGATTAAAGGTGTAGAATGTAAATTAAATGCTGGTGAAATATGTCCAATACAAATCTCTTTAGGAATACAATTAAATCCAAAATCCCAAAGATGCAGGTTTTTTTTGTTTTTGTTTTTTTCAGGGGGGGTCCTGCCCCCCCAGTTTATAATGGCCTGTAAGGAGAAAAATAGCTAGTAGCATTAGTCATATTATACACAAACAATTTTTAAAGAGATGAAAAGCACTAGAATCTAACTCAAATTTTAGATTCTTTACTTTGGTCACATCTGTATTATAGAATTTCATAGATGGGATTTCAGTGATCTTTTAGTTCACCATCCACATTTTGTGAATTAGAGAATTGAGCATACACACACACACATATATATACAGACACACATATGTATGTGTAAGCATGTATGGACATATGCATGCATACATGCATGCATGCATGTATATCCTAGCAAGTATGTGTTTGTGGACTTTCTCACTATTCACATCAAATTTAACCACCACTGATTAAGATATGATGATTATATTAATATAATACTTTATGTTATACATAGTGCTTTACATAGTTTAATTCATTTCATCCTCACGGCAAGCCTATTAAATATGTATTATTATTATCCTCACTTTAAAGATGAGAAAATTGAGAAGGGCAAAGAGAGATGAACTGACTTGATGAGTGTCTGAGGAAGGATTCAAACTCAGGTCTTTATGACTCCAAGTTCTGCACTATATCCACCATGTCACTTATATGTCTAACATGTACCTACCATGTGTCAAATATCCTGGTAGTCTGGGGAGAAAGACAAAAAAAAAGATTGAGAAGACTCACACCTATCATTCAGTCTAATGTTGACATATGATATAGCCACAGATAATTAATATAGAGTAAAAAAGGGGCCCATGATACTATGCACAGGCAGAAGATGGATGTTTTCTGACAGGAGGCAAAGGGGAGGAATTCTATGAAGTGTTAGCACTTAAGAGGGGTTTTAATGAACAAGCAGAATTTCTATAGGCAGTGATGAAATGAAAGATCCAAGAAAGAGACATGGAAAAGGATGAGGTATATGTATATATACTATATATATATATATATATACACACACATATATGTGTGTGTATGTACATATATATACATGTATACAATAGGGAATAAAGTGAGTTAAGAAAGTGATGTTATAAAATCATAGGATTCAAGATCATCTAATCTAATCTTATTGTACAGATGCGGAAAATGAGACCCAGAAAGTTTAAGTGATTTGTCCAAGGATATGATTAGTAGATAGAATAACTGAGATAATTTGCCTTACTTGAAAGGGTCTTGCCTACCAGATTAAAAAAAAATTCAATTTAATTATCTGGCGAAAAAGAGCCATTGGAAAATTCAACACTATAGGAGTGACAAACCAATAAATTGAACAGTTTATTGCAATAGCAGCATTTGGAATGAATTAGAAATGGTAGAGATTAGTGGGAAAGTTACTGCCATCATCCAGGTTTTGTAAGGAGGGCCTATATAGGAATCTACAAAGTAGAAATGTAGATTAAGAAGTAAAGTCTGGGGATAATACAGCAAAAGAATTGACACAATATGACAAAGGTTTGGTGAGGGAAGTGAGAGAGAAAGAAGAGGCCAAGAGGATCTGGAGGTTTTAGGCATAGTTAATTTGGAATTTACCAATTTTGATAATATAGAAAGACTTTAAAAATATATAATTGAACTACTTTTTAAAAACTCATGTCTAAAATTTCTTCATTGGTTCAATGGGATATCATTTCCTTATTTAAAGTAGTGTTAGTTTAATAATTGGGAGACACAAAATATAGATAAGACACAGCCTCAACCCTCAAAAAGATTACAATGTGTGAATTTTATTTTTCTTTCTTCCTTAAAAGATTACATGAAACTATGTTTTTACAATGGGACTATCTTTGAAATGCTTTGACCATAATGCATGCATCATCAGTTCCTTTGGTAATAGGAAAATATTTTAAATTATTCAATTAAAATCTTTATGGTATAATAACATGGAATTTTCTAAAATTTAAAATAATGAATATAATAATTACAATAAACACTGAACACACAATTATATTTGCTTATGAAGCTTTAAAATCTATTATAAGTCCCATTCAACAAACATCTTCTAATTCAGTGGCATGTTGAGATTCTGAAATGGTTACCATTACTGGAATGAACCTAATTCAAAGTTTTGGGTGGGATACTGAATTTAGAATAATTGATTTTTTTCCCAATTTGACCAAATATATGTTTATCTATTCTTATATAAATCTAATGATATATGCAAGAATGTTATAAAACTTGCTTGTACAGATAACAAGTAATGATTTATGAATACGAAGTCCCATAGTCTATGCAACAATTTTATTTTTTTCTAAATTTACTATTATTATGTGTGTAGTTGACATATATGCATATATATGGATATGTATTTATAAAGGCATGTAGATGTTGAGTACTTATTCTATGCATTACACTTGTGGATTACTATGGAATGTTTAATGTGTCATGAAATTCTAGAACTAGAAGTAAGATAAGAGATGATTGCTCATCCAATCTATTAATTTTACAAATGCAAAAGCTTACTTCCAGAGAGGTAATTGAGAAAAGAATTCATTTTTGTAGACTAACAGACCAATGGGCAACCAGGTGGTTTAACGGATAGAGTGTTGAATCTGGAGTCTGAAAGATCTCAGCTCAAATCTTGCCTCAGAGATTTACTAGCTATGTAACCCTGGGCAAGTCATTCAGTCCTTTTCCATCAATTTCTTAATTTGTAAAATGAGCTGGAGAAGGAAATAACACTCTAGTATCTTTGCCAAGAAAACCCCAAAAGGGGTCACAAAGAGTTGGACATGACTGAATAACAAGTCAAATCAGTTTTCTTCTACTACTTACTATGTAACAGACTTTCCAGCCTCTCAAGGATCTTACTATTTAAATGCTGGAAAAAAGACATCTTCTACAGAAAAATATAGATAAATATAACTGTGATGAGTAAATATGGAATGGTCAGAAGGGAGCAGCAGTGCATAGATTTAACATGCTTATTTCATAGACCTATGTAATTAGATTCAAAGCAATAAGGGACTTTAAAGATATTGTATTCCAATTCTATTTTTTCTTTGATGAGAAAATTGAGGACTAGAGAAGATAAATGATTTACCCAAGACTACTTAGGGAAAAAAAAGGAGCAGAGCATGTTTTGAACATAGGTCCCCTCTCTCCAAATCTAATCCTTTCCTCCTAGCCTATCCCCCTCCTGCCAAATTCTTGAATCAAGCTTTATTGGAACTCATGAGTTTCAAGTTACTTAAATCAAAAGAAAGTCTAGCTAATTAGGTGTTCCTGTGAAAACAGGTTTTAATTAGCATGTGTAAACATAAAAAAAAAAAACACAAAAAACTGAACTTCTATGAAAATGGTCAGAAACAAAGACAGGAAGCATTCCTAACTAGAGCAGAGAACATGATGTGCAAAATATAGACATAATTGACTGCCTTTAAGGCAAACATGATACACAAAACAATGTTTTACTAACCATTTTAAAGTATTTAGACTTTCTCAACATTCACACCATATTCAGCCACCATTGATTAAGAGATAATGATGGTGTTTATATTAATAGAGTGCTTTAAGGTAACGGATAATTTCTTTTACGTTTACAACAATATAAAGATGACCAGCATCAATACTTTATTTACCAAGTAGAACAAATTATCTAAATTAGCATGTTTGTATATGCACACATATGTGTATAAACATATGTTTTTGTGTTTGAATGTGTGTATGTATGTATATGAAAAGGAAATAATTAGAGTATTCTGAAAATATGGTTACAGATTCACATAGATCCATCTGCCTTGTAGTCAGTGCTTAATAAGCATGCTGAATTTAACTGGCTAAAATGTTAATTGCAGATTTGAAATATATTACAACATTGTTTTTTTTTTTATTTTGGGTCATGTTCTGCCAACTCAGTAAGCTTTATACTGTAAGACCTTTATTACAATCCAACACAAATAAGAGAATGACAGCTTGCTTTGAATACAGACTAATTGGTATAGATGATCTAATATTCACCAATTAAATGGCTAAAGGTGATAATATAGGGTGAATCTACTTATTTTCCATGAAGCATACTTTTTCATCATCACAACCATGAATATATAATACCAATATATAATTATATGTATTCTAATATTTCAATTAAATCTCCTAACTATGGTGTTCTAACCAGTTATTTTTGTAATTAAATTTATTAAAATGTCAGTGACCTATTTTGATAACAAATGATTCTAAATTTCTATGTATAATGAAATATATTTCTAATTAACACATATAGGCATGAATAAAGTAAATATTAACCATTAAAATTCCTTCCTCAAAATAAAGCATTTTTTCAAAACTCCCCCCAAAAGTAATATTATTTATAGAATCATAGTTTCCCTGATTCATAAAGGAAAGTAAAAGCCATGTCATTCAACTCTTCGCACGAAGAAACCATACCCTCTAAAATGTCTCTAAAAACAGAGAATCAAACTCCATGAGAAGACCTCCTAGTGATAAAAACAACTACTGCCTAAGGAAGTTCTTTCTGCTTTGGATTTTATTTAAATGTTATCTACTTTTACCCCGTATTGAGCTAAAATATGTTTCTCTGCAACTTTACTTCATTCCTTTTATTCTTACTCTCTAGGAACCAGGAGATGAGCCTATTCCCTCTGCCCCACGACAATCCATGATTATTCTGCTGCTTTCCCCATGTCTCATTCCCACCTCAGCCCACTCCAGCCCACCTCCACTTCTTTTTTCCAAGATAAACATTTCCCAATAACTTTTAAATATTCCTTTTCCATATTTCTTTGAAAAATCCATAGTGTTGTCCATAAAATATCATTCAAGTATTCTCACATTCCTAAATACAATATTTTCTTTTATATACATAGAAATATGTGGACACAGGAATAATAAAAAGGGAGAGGTAGTTACTTATGACTTTTGGAGCCAATCCTAAATATTCAAATTGATGAGCATTCATTGTCATTGTTATGTTTATTAAGAAGATTTATTATGTGTAAGTAATCATGCTAGACATTGCCAATATAAAGACAATAAAATAAAATGAAACAAAACTTGTCCATACTCTCAAAAAAACTTCCTATTAGAAAACAGAAGTAATACCACAGTAGTAAGCAGTTTATTATATTTCTGATCAAATATGCTCTGTTTAATAATGTTCTGACACCTTAATTTCATGAAGTTAAATGGGACTATGAATTTCATCATTGGGGAGATCCCTATATTAATAAAAATAATCTCCATCCCTTTCCATATCATGAGAGAGCTCTGGCAATTATCTTCAAGTGAACTACCTTCAGAAGAAATAGTTTTTCTTGTTCCCAGAACTGCATCTTTCAGACTAAAACTAACATCATCATTACTGCTATGAGTATTATTTATAAACATAATTATATTCAAATATTCAAATTGATTCATAACCTCACTGATATGTATATACTTTTCAATAGCAAAGATCGTAAGCTTCTTTGCTACCCATTCCTATGTGTCTTTTGTCCATATCCTGCTATAAGATTGCAGCGAGTCTATCCAATATGCTCAAAGATTTGCTCATTTTCTTCTAATGTTGCTGTGACAGAAATGAAGCAAACATTCTATTCATCAGGCATCTCACACTTCTCTGGTCTGGTCATCCATTTTTTTTTCAAATGGCATTCTTTACCTTAATTCTTTAGAATGTTTTGGGTGTTATGTAAGGTAGCCTGCACATACTGATAACATGGTTGCATTTCCCTATGAGTGATATTCATTTTTAATTCTTTGGAGACTAGTGTTGTATGAAAATACATATGTAATATGTATAATAGCATAAAATAGCACCATTCACATAGTGGCATTCAAGATAGACTTCTGTTTCAGCTAGACATTTGGAGTAATTAAAGGAGCTTTTAACTTCATCGAAGGCATTTCAGTCCTCTGTCCTGCTGTTCAATTGTGAGCCTAAATCCTTGTTATTTTCATCGTCTATAAAAGATATAAATATACTGATGGATGAGCTTCATAGATTACCCAACGAACTTCATGTCATAATCTGAACAATAGGCATTCATTTAGGTAGTCATAGTCAACATATATTTATTAAGTTTTCATTATGTGGGGCAGCTAGGTGGTGCATGAATACAGCACTGGCCCTGGAGTCAGGAGGACCTGAGTTCAAATCCAGCCTCAGACACAACACAAAAACTAGCCATGTGACCTTGGGCAAGTCGCTTAACCCCAATTGACCTCCCAAAAAGAAAAAAAAAAAGTATTTACTATGTGCCAGCAGCTGTGCTAGGGCAGGGGTATAGAAAAAAGCAAAAACATGGTCTCTACCCTTGCAGAGCTCCCACATCAAAATAAATGTGTACATACAAGATACATACAGTGAAAGTAGAAGGCAATATTGAGAAGGTATTGGAAACTGAGGAATGGGGAAGTAGGAAAAGGCTCCTATAGAATATGGTATTTAAGGAATCCAGGAAAGCTAGGCCTTGGTAGCAAAGAAGACATGGAAGTCAGTAAGTTCAAAGGCCCAGGGTTGGGAATTGTAGTATCTTGTGTGAGGTACAGCAAGTAGGCTAATATAACAGATCATATATTCAGTCATTAAGAATAAATTATAAGAAGGTTGGAAAAATAAGAAGGGAAGGGATCAGGTTATGAAAGGTTTTACATTACAAACAGAGGATTTTGTCCTCAATCATGCAGGTAATAGGCAGCCACTGGAGTTGATTGAGTAGAGAGGTAAGAATAGTCACACTTAGGGGGTCAGCTAGGTGATGCACTAAATAGAGGCACAGGCATGAAGCCAGGAAGATCTAGGTTCAAATCTTTCCTTAGACACTTCCTAGTTGTTTGAACCTGGGGAAGTTATTTCACTTTTAATTGTTTCAGTGTTTGGTGTATAAAATTGAGAATGATAATAATAGCAGCTACCTCCCAAGGTTGTTGTGAGGATAAAATGAGATAATATTTGAAAATACTTAACATAGTTCCTGATGCATAGCAAGCACTATAGAAATGTTATACATTATTTAGCTATGAATATGGTGCTTTAGGAAAGTCACTGGCAGCTGATCTGGGGATAGGTGGAGAACAATCAAAAGACTATTGCAGTAGTCCAAGTGAGAGGTGTTAAGTGCTCAAACTATGATAAGTAGAAAATATACAGGAAATGTTGTGATTATGGAATTTACAAGATCTTTTAATGAATTAAATATATGTGCTTAGTGAGTTTGAGTAGTCAAGATTGACACATAGGCTGCCATTTTGAGAGACACGGAGAAATGAGGATGCTGATTATTATAATAATAAATCATATTTATAGATTTATTTGAAGTTTACAGAGTGCTTTACATATATTATCTCATTTGATTTTCACAATAGTCAAGTAAAGCAGATACTATTATTTTTCCCACTTTACACATTAGGAAACTGGGACTGGAAGAAATTAAGTGACAACTAAAGTCACAGAAAAAGCATAGTATTTTTACAGGTCCATCTAATTCAATTAACAATATTTTAGCAAGGGGAAAAACTGGGCTCTTGGCAATGTGGGTCATTGTGAGGACCTTATTTTCTCACATTTCCCTTTTGGTTTTTGTTTGACTATTAGTACCTGAGCTTGGTTACACACAATTAACTTTAGACAGCAGAATGGCAAGATGACACTTCATCTGAAAATATAACATATAAAAAATGTGTGGGGGAAAATGGAATTATAAGCTTGAATGGGTAGCTTGTTGTTGAAGGCCATGCAGCAAATGAAGATTCAGGCATGGGAGTTGCTCAGAAATATATCTTTACTCAGCAAAGCACTAAAGCTGCATAAAATATGTATCTTCCGTCAGCAAGAGCAGGTTAAAAAAAAAGATGCTTACTTTTAAAATACCATTCACATTAACCAGTGATGCTTTCTAGGTAGCCTTTGCATGATGTCCAGAAATTGAAGCATACAGTTCTCTACTCACTTCCCATTCTTAACTGCCTGTCATTCCAGATGCTCCTTTGGGACAGCTATCTTCATAGTATTACAATTTCTAATTTTTTGTCTAGCAGTGATACACTAGCACTCATGTACATATTGGAAAAGGAGATTTTCTTCAAAGGCTGTCATAACTGTGTTCTGAAATGATGAGCATTTAATAATGGAGGTGGAGGGCAGGAAGGGGAGCCATAACCAGTGGTGAAGTGACTTCATGGTCACTGGATTAAAATCCCACCTCTGGCACTTAATATCTCTTTCACTTCTGGCAAATTACTTAATCCCCATAGTGCTCAGTTTCTTCACCTACAAAATGAAAAACCAGTTGGTCTCTGAGGCCTTCTAGTTCTCTGCCTGTAATACATTTCCTGGTTTAGAGTACTTAAAAAATCTTATTGAGCTATGTGTATGTATATTACTTTTTGTTGTTGTTTTTAGTGCTGTTATTGTCTAGATTGCTTTCTCAATGACCAAGCCTTAAATCCAATTCACTCTGGAGTTTATAGATTGGACAATAGGTCCCTGCCCTCCTAACATGGAGTGAATGTAAACACTAAATAGTAACTGCTTCTCTTTCAACCAGGAAGCCTGAGGGTCTTCCCCTTCCAATATGATTTTTTAAGGGGCCATTTCTTGAGTAACTACTTAAAGAAACCTATTCACTGAATGGGTATTATTTCATTCAAAGTGAGAACCTCAAAAGACCTTAGCCTACAAGGGCCAGAATCTCCCATTGCATCCTGGGCCATCTCCAGTCATCCTGATGAATATCTGGTCACTGGATCCAGATTGCTCTGAAGGAGAAAGTGAGGCTGATGACCTTGCACAGTCCTCCCTCCCTCAAATCAAAATCAACTGCAAGTCATGTCATCATCTTCCTGATGCCATGGTCCTCTTCAAGAACAAAGGGCAAACACAACCTAATGCTGTTAGGTGGAACTGAGTAGTGGAAAGAGATTTCGACTTGAAGTCAGGAAAACCTGTATTCCTTTTCTTCCTCTGACACATATTGCCTGAATGAACCTAGGTTAGTCACTTACCTTGTTAGTGCTTTTAACATCTTTTAAAGAATACAAATTGAGGAAAAGATGGTGATCTGCACTGGGAGAAGAAGCTTCCTCACTCAAGAATTACCTGCACCAAAGAAATAACAAGTCTAGTCCTATTCCTACAAATGTTATTATTGTTCTCATCATCAATATAGTTATCATCATTGGCATTTCTTATTTATTCCTTTAAACGTATAATCTGTCCATGTGATCAGAATGCAAATGGTAGACCCAAGCACATCTGTTTTAAAAGGGGCTATTGACTCAGAATGGTTATATAGTACTAAATTCCTCACTCCTTCTGAGGAGAAGTCATAAATGATACAAATTAAAACTAAATACAACTGATAAAGAATTAAAACTAAAATATCAAAGTTTTCTATTTCTTTTGCATTTGAAATTTAACCATTACACATTTCAAGAGGTGCATACAAACAAACACATGGAAAGATGTGAAATCTCTCCTTTCAATGCTATAACAGTTTTGGGCACAAATCTGGGAGACTGAAAACTATCTATGCAGTTTCTATGGATAATAATTTCATGGTTGGTGTTGATTTGCATATCCTCTAATCACACTCTTCCAATGAAATGTGAAAGATATGCCCATAAACCTAGCAAACCAAAGTATAGGTGAAAGATTGGCCAATGACATTATTCAGTTGGTGCTATCTCCTAATGGAAGCAGCTGTAATTATTGGGATATGGCTTTTAGAAAAGAAAAAAAAAGTTTCTTCATGGAAAATAAATGCATCAGTTCAGCACAGCAGTCAAGCCTGTGACTCACTCTGGTGATTACTTGCAAAATTTCTCATTGTTAGAGCACTTTTCAAATTTTCCATCTACTAAGCATCACTTTGAGACAATTTGGTCATGTCAATGAAAAAATAATTCTGAAAGCATACAATTACAAAACAGCATGAAGTGAGTCATTATTGAGCTTAAAAACAAAAGATTTTCAACTTGCATGATATTTTTCTGTGATAGCAATGGATCAACTGAGTCTCTGGATTTAGTACTTTTTAAAAAATGCATACTTGAATGTCAATGTTCTGTCCTATCACTAAAGAAGGGGTGTGTACCCTTCCTGAAATTCACATGAATCATACCAGCCTAAAGTGACCATCTAATTATTCTATGGGGTCCAAGGCAACTTAATAATATGCTTCCAAATTAACATTTGAATTCATGCAAAATCTTGTAATAGAATCATACACTTCTGGGTCATTGGGATTACATTACAATATACTCTTAAATACCATCCTTAGAGTTGATTGAAAGTCTTTACATCTCACTTTACATAAGGGGAAAAGTAAGAAAATTTGTCTTTGAGCTCTCTCATTTACACCTTGAATTATGGTAGGCAAGTCCTACTCAGTCCTTCTGAGTCTGGGTTTCCTTTCCTGCAGATGAGAGATATAACTGGTTCTCACAAAGTTAATTAATATGAGCAAAGAGTTTTACACATCATAAAGAGATATACAAAAAAAGGTATAAATACAGAATCAGAGAGTTGATCTTAAACTGACAAACAAGAAGGAATTTCCTCTGAATTATCCCCTATAGAAAGAATGCTATTTGAGTTGAGAGGACTTAAGTTCAAATCCCAATTGTGTGGTACATTTGATAATTCCCTTAGGTTTCATTGGCTTCATGTACAGCGAGTCAACAATAGCAACTAATAAAAGAAAACGAGCTATTTGGATACATTAAGAATGGCACACCTTCCAAAATTATGGAAGTAACAGTTGCATTGCACCCTACTTGGGTCAGACATCCTCTGGAGTATTTTTCTCGCAACAGTTTGAGAATATAAAGCTGGAGAGTTGTTTTTGTTACTGTTGTTGCTAAAGCAATCAGGATAGTGAAGCACCTTGAGCAATGTCATATGAAGATTTAGTGAAAAAATTGCAGATGTTTAGCCTAGAGGAAAGGTTAAGGGAACACCACAGGATTCAACTTGTTGAATTTGGCCCCAGATGGCAGATAAGAATAAAATGATCGACAGTTGTAAACAGGAAAAAATTAGATTTAATGTCAAGAAAAACAAAGAATTCCTAACAAATAAAACAAGGAGGTATATCCCCCACTACACAAACACACACACACACACACACACACTCGCTTTTGGATGACCAGGCATAGACTAGATGAGCAGTTTTTGGATGTTGTAGTAGGGATTCCATTCAGGTATGAATTAGACAAGATGGCTACTGAGGTTGTTTCCACCTCTCATATTTAGTGATAATTGTAATTCATTGAACCTGGGCATCTATTTCCTAATATATAATTGAACTGGTCTCTTCCATCTCTAATCCAAATATTTCATGACAAAAGGTCATCTAAGCTATGCTTGAAGACCTCCAGTAAAAGGGAGACTACAACCTCAGGAATCAGCACACTTTTTAACATGTTGTTCACAAAAAGTATTTTGCTCCTGTGGATTTGGGGTTTGTCTCTTAGGGCAATTTGGAAGGTACTTGATTTCTTTAATACACACTTACACACACACACATGTATATATATATGCATACATACATATGTATGTATGTATTTTACTTAAAAGCCTAAGACCAAAAAGTAGACAAGTTGAATTTCAAAAGCCTTTGGCAGTACTCCTTTACAGAAATGTACTTACTTAGTTTGCATTTCATATCAAAGCTCAGAGGGCATCAGAGCACAAAGCACTTCCATTTTGACCAAGTCTAAACTGATGATATTCTCATTGTTAGTAATGAAAGTCCATACTAAGTTATATTCTACTTGAAATTCCAGATGGGCATACCAATGGCAAGTATCAAAATACATTTTATCTTCTTATTTTCTAGGGGTAAGATAAGAGATACACACATATACACACATTTATGCATGTATACATGCATGCATGCATAGTATGTGCATAATATTGTATATGATAAGCCATTCTAATATCTATACACACTTGAGGAAGGAAGGGCACAAGCATTTATTTAATTCCTGCTTTATACTAAGTTCTTTACAAGTATTATCTCTTTTCATACTTGCAAAAATCCTGTGAAGTAAATGCTATTATGATCCCTATTTTATAGTTGAGGAAATTGAGATAGGCAAAGGTTAGTCACTTTTCCAGAGTCGTACAGCTAGCTACCATCTGAGGTCAGATTTGAACAACTGTCTTTCTGACTCCAGGATCATTCTGTCTCACTTGAGTGATTTAACAGAGGCAACAAACCTAATATTTTCAAAATACAAAATGATTAACTACAGAGATAATGACATTTTCCTTTTCTCTCTTCTAAATATTATCTTTTACTAAGATGTTTATAGAAAAACAATAGACTTTATTCAATATGACTCTATCCCCCTAACATATATAATGAATACATTTTCATTCTGGCTGTAATTTGTTAAATATACACATGATACACATGCACACCCACAAAGTCTCTTAAGTATTGACCACATTCAAAAATAATATGGCAAATAGAATGGATCAATATTAGATGAATACATCCTGAGAGTTAGAATTAAGGAATATTTTTCACTTCTTAGAATAACAATAAAATAAAAAGAGAGGTACAGTCAAAACAAATCAACTCCTTGTTATTCTTTATAAAAGATATTTTAAAAATGAAATTCAAGAGATTAAGTACTTGCTGATATTCTACTTTAAAGATTTCCCCCTGATGGTAAACATAAGATGCCAGCTGTAACATATGAAAACATTTTCACCTAGAAATGAATGTTATTAATTTCTATTCAGATATAAAAACTAAAAGAATAAATCTTCTTTCTGGGGAATTCATGTAGAGCTATTTTCTGTATTAATATTATTTGCAAGCAATGAACTCTGACTATAGTCTCATATTTTCTCTTTTTTGTTTCTTTTTCACTAATGTAGATGATAAATTTAGGAACTCCAATTAGCCACCTTAAGTTTCAAATAAACTAAAAGCCCTTTCATATATTTCAAATATTAAAGAAAATTATGTTTTGAAATGTTTGATAAGGGTGCCCCTTAAAATAAAAACTCTAATGGGGAATTAGAAAGAAGCAAACTGTCAAAACGTTTGATAGAGCAGTATTTAAAATAGTATAGTACTGAAATACAATTAGAACTAAAATGTTTAACCCTGATTGAGATTATCTGTCCCTTTTAAAAGTGATTCAGCACAGAAATGTTGGTACTTTCACTATAAATCCATATTGCAGCAATATCTGCAAACTTACCTAAGGAGGTATAATAAGTAGTTGTTTTTATCCTACCATAACTTCTAATCATGTTAAAGTGGAACAGATTTATATAAACAAAACTAAAGAGACTGAACCAGCTGCAATGGTAGGTAATATTTGAACTATCTACAAAAAGGAGATTAGAAACCATACAATTATTGGACATACAAAGTGATTTCTGGCTTATTCTATTCATGACTTGGTTATTTGTGCCTTATATTGTAGTAAACAGAGAAACTCCTGTTGATATATGAAGGAACACATGTTTTTGTCACTATCAAATCTGTTCTCTACCAGTTGCCAGGCCAAAATTTAGATAGTTCTATTGAGCACATGTGGATGCTCAGGTTTCCATGGTTACACTATCCACATGACAGTTTTCAGAATTTTTCTTGCTTTTCGGGTGACATTTAAGTAATTCCAAAGGTATTAATACAGCAAGCAGAAAAGAAGTATGCATTTAGAAAGAGGTTTTGGTGTGTAAATAGATAAAACCTAAATAGAAAAGGCATCTTTCTTTCTATTTGCTATTTTTTTTCCAATGTCCCCAAATATACGTAAGATAACAATTATGATTACTTCACTATCCCAAGATACCAATTTTCTTGAGTCTAATTCTAAAATTAATAAAACACTACACCTAGCAAATACAGCAGTATCAGTTAGAAACCAAAACATTTTGCACAAAAGACAGTTAAATTAATCTTACTTTGTTCTAACTAATTTTGTAGCCATGAATAGATTTTCAAAAATTTAGTGTTAAATAACTGACTTGAATGTTTTTTGTAAAATATGGAATAATTTTTAAGTGTCCTTTTAGTATGTCATTGGGAGTTGTTAGTAGGCTAGATCAAGATATTTCTTACCAGGTTACTGGTTATCTTCTCTAATTTATCTTCAGAGAATTACAACTCTAAGGGGCCATACATAAGGAAACTGACTAGAGAACTAGCACATCAGAAGTTTTTCTGTCACATCTGTCACTAGCTAGCTTGTTGAACTTGGGAAGGTGATACATTTTTTCTTGACTACAGTTTATTATTCATCAATAAAATCAATTAATTAAACCAAATGATCTTGAAGATGTAGTATTTTATTTGTCTGCAATCCATTTCTCTTTGTTGTCCTATCTAGTAAATAAAAAAAATAAATCTATAAATTAAGTTTCATGCTAACTAGTGAAAATGAAATAAAATAAAAATAAAAAATAATTGTATCTTTCTGAACAAATATGCATGTGCATATACACTTTATGTGGGAATAACACATAACCCTGACCACAATCACTACCTCCAACAGAGTGTGATGGGATATCAATCAGGTTTAGTTGCTCAGCACTTAAAAGACTTAAGAGCTACCTTTTCATTTCACATAAACATTTAAAATTAGACCAGGACAAGTAGTAACATTTTATGAGTTTGTGCTCATTTTTATGTGAGTGATCTCAAATGCTGTCAGATTATCTGAATATGCCAAATTACAAAACAGAAAAAAAATCCCTATATATATGAAGAAATCCTTTAAAAAAAAACATTTATAGTTGCAGTTATTATAATCAACATATAATCACCTAGAATCAACAGGAGAAATGGAATAAAGAAATGGAATGCATGCAACTAAATAAGAACTTGAATTTAGAGTAGGATTTCAAAAGCAGCAAAGTAATATAGGCTATAAGCTTGAAGGCCTGCTTGATAGATATATGAATATTACTGATGAGGTATATCTATAATGTACTTTGCATAGGGATGATGGAGTGAAGAAACAAAACAATTACTCAGATAACTGAGTAAAATCCAAAACAATCAAGTCGTTCCTAATTATGGAATAAAACAGAAATTTAGTAGCAAATTATGTAGAGAATTTTTTCAAACATCTCTATGAATTACTCTATATCCAAAATATTGAGAAAAAATGGTTATTCATATAACACAAGAAGGTTAGAATATAGGTGTGTTCTGGAAATATTTAATATATAAACCATTTGGGACATTATATGTAATTCTTTATAGTATTGCATTATTCTTATATGCAAAGAACAAGAATGAGACATGTAGAAAAAATGTAAAATTAAAAAAATAACATATAAGCATATATGCTTACAGATATGTTTGTGGGTATCAATTCTGTGTGTGTATACCTGCACATACACACACATACACACATATACATTATGTTTTTTCTTACTTTGTTATCTTTTTATTTTAATATACCTATCACTAACCTATATCTTATAGTTTTTTTCCTTCCCTAAAAGTTCACTTTAATAACAAGTATATATAGTCAAACAAAACACATATACACCTGACCCACATCTGAGAATGTGTATTTCATTTTGTAGCACTTGTCCATTACTTCTCTGTCAAGAGGTGGGAGGTTTGTTTCATCTCCATTCTTTTGAAGTTACTATTATTCTGTTTTTATCAGTGCTCTGAGATTTTTTTGACGTTTGTTTTTTTTCACATTATTGTTACTGTTGTGTAGATTGTTCTAGTTCTACTCATTTTCCTCTGCATGGTTTTGCAAGAATTGTCTCATATTTCTATGAATCCATCATATTCATCCTTTATTATGGTACAATATAATTTCATTACATTCATATACCCCAACTGGTTGCTTATAGTTTATGAAGTTCAAGCTCAAAAATCTTTATATTCAGTTAAAATCAAAATGACCCCCTGTAGAGTGAGCTTGTGAGACTTTTGGTATTTTATTTTGTAAGCTTCTCACTGATCATTTGTTCCGAGTTAACACTGTATCATAGTCATAACTGAAAACAGAACACCGACTGTATTCATACCAAGTACTTAAGGGATATTCATGCTTGTGTTTTGATCAACAGAGGCCCCATAATATCTGTTAGAAAGGAGCTTTCCCCCTGACATATTGCACCTGACTCTGCCTTTCTGCTTTACCAGCTTTGACTAAAGGAACTGATGGTATAAATGAGTTTATCAAGGTGTCTTTGGTGTGCCATAGACCAGCTTTGATTACATAGGTTCTTCCTAGCATCAGAATCAGGTCAATTGAAGAAGAGCAATGTGTTGATTATGTGACAGGAAAGGCTGTCTTTGGGAAACAGACAGAAACAAAAGGATTTTTCTGGATGGGGCTTCCATTAATTTTAGAGATAAGCAGCAGAATATTCTCTCTTTGAAGAGAATTGAGGGGCCATGAAATTTTCTGAAAGCAACCTGAAGGAATAACCAGAAAATATGTGAACCAATTTTTTCAAATTAGGTCAAACATCAATTATCTCTCAAAATTGCTGATCAGGGGAAGGATTTTGCTTCCATCTCACTCCTACTGTAACTGTACCATGGGGATTACTTCTTTTTTTTTCAAGTAAAATTTTATCATTATTAAATTGTTTGCTTTTAGTTTACACAATTCAGTTCCACATTCCCTTGAGTTTCAAATTTTCTACCCCTTCTTCTCCTCCCCCCACCCATGGCGACATGCAGTCAAGTATAGTATCTGCAAATACTTTCACATTAGACATTAGCCAGGTTGTAAAGAAGGATTGTAACTGATGGAATGAACAATGGGAAACAGGAAACAAAACCAAGCAAGAAAAAGAAAGAGAGCAGGTAGTTTGCTTCAATATGCATTCAAACTCTTTTCTCTCAAGTTCTTTCTAGTTCTTTCTCTGAATGTAGACATCTTTTTCCATCATGAGTCTTTTAAAGTTGTGTTATAACCTTGCATTGCTGAGAGGAGTCCAGTCTATCAAAGTTGTTAATTACACATATGTTGTGTCCGTAATTGTGTACAGATTTCTCCTGGTTCTGCTCTTCTCACTCAGCATCAGATTGTATAAGACTCTCCAGGTAAATATGAAGTCCATCTGTTCCTCAATTCTTATAGCACAATAATATTCCATTACATTAATATACCACAACTTATTTAGCCATTACCCAATTGATGGCCATGCCCTTAATTTCCAATTCTTTGCCACCACAAAAAGAGCTGCTATAAATTTTTTTGTACATACAGGTCTTCCTCCCACTTCTATGAACTCTTTGGGATACAACCCTAGAAGTGGTATTACTGGGTCAAAGGGTATGCAATTATTTATAGCCTTTTGGGCATAGTTCCAGATTGCTCTCCAGAATGGTTCAATCAGTTCACAACTCTACCAACGATGCATTAATGTTCTAATTTTTCCACAGCCTCTCCAGCATTTGTCATTTTCCTGTTTTGTCATCTTAGCCAATCTGACTGGTGAGATGTGGTATCTCACAGTTGTTTTGATTTGCATTTCTCTAATTTCTAGTGATTTAGGGCATTTTTCATATTTTTATAGATATTTTTAATTTCTTCCTCTGAAAACTACCTGTTCATATCCTTTGGCCATTTATCAAATGGAGAATGGTTTGTATTCTTATAGATTTGACTCAATTCTCTGTATATTTTAGAAATGATACCTTTATCAGAGACACTGGTTGTTAAAATTCTTTCCCAATTTCCCATTTCCCTCTTATTCTTGGTTACATTGGCTTTGTACAGAAACTTTTCAATGTAAAATCAAATTATCCATTTTGCATCTTATAATGCTCTAACTCTTGTTTGGTGATAAAGAACTCCTCCACAAATCTGACAGATACACTATCACTTGCTTTCTCAGGTTGCTTACAGTATCAGCCTTTATACCTAGATTGTGCACCCACTTAGACTTAATTTTGGTACATGGTGTTGGATAATGGTGTATACCCAGTTTCTGCTATACTTTATTCCAGTTTTCCCAGCAGTTTTTGTCAAATACTGAGTTCTTATCCCCAAAACCGGGGTTTCTGGGTTTATCAAACGGTAGATTACTATAGTCATTGACTGCTGAGTCTTGTGTACCCAATCTATTTTATTGATCCACTAATCTATTCCTCAGCCAGTACCAACTAATTTTGATGACAGATGCTTTATAATACAGATCAAAATCTGGTAGAGCTAGGCCACCTTCCCTAGCATTTCTTTTCATTAATTTGTTTGATGTTCTGGACCTTTCGTTCTTCCAAATGAATTTTGTTACTATTTTTTTTTCTAGCTTTATAAAGTGATTTTTTGTAGATTGATTGGTATGGCACTAAATATGTAATTTAATTTAGGTAAAATTATTATCTTTATTATATTAACTCAGCTCAACCATGAGCAATTGATGTTTTTCCAATTATTTAGATCTGACTTTATTTGTGTGAAAAGTGTTTTGTAGTTGTGTTCATATAGGTCCTGGATTTGTTTTGGCAGGTAGATTCCCAAATATTTTATACTCTATACAATTACTTTAGATGGGATTTTTCTTTCCATCTCTTGCTGTTGGATTTCATTAGAAATATATAGAAATGCCGAGGATTTATGTAGGCTTATTTTATATCCTGCAACTCTGCCAAATTTATTTATTGTCTCAAGTAGTTTTTTGCTTGATTCTCTAGGATTCTCTAAATATATCATCATATCATATGCAAAGAGTGATGGCTTAGTCTCTTCTTTGTCTAATTTGATTCCTTTGATTACTTTTTCTTCTCTAATTGCTACTGCTAATATTTCTAGCACCAGATTGAATAAAAGGAGTGATAGTGGACATCTTTGTTTCACCTCTGATCTTATTGGAAATGCCTCTAGCTTATCCCTATTACACATAATACTTGCTTAGAGCATTAAATAGATGCTACCTATTATTTTAAGGAAGACTCCATTTATTCCTATACTTTCTAGTGTTTTTAATAGGAATGGATATTGTATTTTGTCAAAAGCCTTTTCTGCATCTATTGAGATAATCATGTGTTTTCTGCTTGTTTTGTTGTTGATGTGATCATTTTTATTGATGGTTTTCATAATATTGAATTTGCATTCATGGAATAAATCCTACCTGATCAAAATGTATTATTCTTGTGATAAAAGATTAGTCTTTTTGATAATATTTTATTTAAATTTTTGCATCTATATTCATGAAGAAAATTGGTCTATAATTATCTTTCTCCATTTTGTCTCTTCCTGACTTAGGCATTGGTTCCATATTTGTGTCATAAAAAGAGTTTGGTAGGACTCTTTCCTCACTGATTTTCCCAAATAGTTTGTAGAGAATTGGAATCAATTGTTCTTTAAATGGTTAATAGAATTAGCTAGTAAATCCATTTGGCCCTTGAGAATTTTTTCTAGGGAGTTCGTTGACAGGGTGTTCAATTTCTTCTTCTTAGATGGGGTTATTTAATTTATTTCCTCTTCATTTAATCTGGGCAATTTATATTTTTGTAAATATTCATCCATTTCATTAAGATTTTGAAATTTATATGCATACAATTGGGTAAAATAATTCCTAATAATTGTTTTAATTTCCTCTTCAAAGGATATAGATTCACCCTTTTCATTTTTGATATTCATAATTTGGTTCTTTCTTTTTATCATATTGACTATCATATCATAAGGTCTATCAATTTTATTTTTTTCATAAAATCAGCTCTTAGTATTATTTATTAGTACAATGGTTTTTCTCAAATTCAATTTTATTAATCTCTCCTTTGGTTTTCAACATTTATAATTTAGTATTTAATTGGCAATTTTCAATTTGTTTATTTTTCCTAGCTTTTTCAATTGCATGCCCAGTTTATTGACCTCCATCTTCTCTGTTTTATTTATGTATGCATTCAGGGATATAAAACTTACCCTAAGAACTGTTTTGCTGCATCCCACAAGTTTTGGTATATTGTCTCATTACTGACATTCTTTTGAATGAAGTTAATGATTTTTTCTACAATTTCTTGTTTGACCCACTCATTCTTTAGGATTAAGTTATTTAGTTTCCAATTGGCTTTTAGTCTATTCTTCCATACCCCTTTATTACATATAACTTTTATTGCATCATGATCTGAGAAAGATGAATTTAATATTTCTTCCTTTCTGCACTGAATTGTGAGTTTTTATGCCTTAGTACATGGTCAACTTTTGTATAAGTGCCATCCACTGCTGAGAAGTAGTTATACTCATTTTTATCCCCATTCAGTTTCCTCCCGAGTTCTACCATATCTATATTCTCTAAGATTCTATTTACCTCATGAATGTCTTTCTTATTTATTTTGAGTTTAGATTTACCAAGTTCAGAGAGGGGGAGTTTGAGGTCCCCCACTAGTATAGTTTTGCTATGTATCTATTCCTCTAACTCCCTTAGCTTCTCCTCTAGGAATTTGGGTTCTGTACCACTTAGTGCATAAATGTTTAGTAATGATGTTGCATCATTTTTGATGGTGCCTTTTAGCAGGATATACTTTCTTTCTTTATCTCTTTTAATTGGATCTATTTTTTTCTTTTTCTTTATCTGAGATAAGGTTTGCTACACCTGCTTTTTTTTTTAATTTTACTTTGGCTGAAGCATAATATATTGTCCTCTAGTCTTTTACCATTAGCCTGTTTGTATCCCCCTGTTTCAGATGCATTTCTTGTAAACAGCATATTGTAGGGTAATGGTTTTCAATCCATTATGCTATCCACCTCCATTTTATGGGAGACTTTATCCCATTCACATTTACAGTTATGATTACAATCTGTCTCTTTCCCTCCATTCTATTCCTTCCCCTGTTTATGCTTTTATTTTTCCCCTTCTCTCTTCCCCTCCTTAGGACTTTTCCTTTGGACCACTGCCTCCCTCAGTATTCCCTCCTTATCAGCCCCCCTCCCTTTTCCTACCCTTCCACGTTACTACCTCTTCTATCCCTTCTAACCACCCCTCTTTTTTTTAGGCTTCCCCCCTCCTACTGCCTGTAAGGTATGATATATTTCTTATGCTTAATGTAGTATGTTATTTCTTCCTTGAATCAAGATTGATGAAAATAGATCTCATGCAGTGCTCCTCTCCCTCCCATCTTTCCCTGTACTATGATAGGTTTTATGCCTCTTCTCAATAGAGTCCTGTATTTAACTGATTATGTCATTCCCTCCTTACACCAGGAGCAATGAGGGTGAATATTGTATAATGTTCATCTCCTTCCCTTCTTTCCCTCTACTATAATATGTTTTTATGCCTCATTGTATGGTATAATTTATCCTTTTCTGATTCATTCTTTCCTCTTCATCCATTGTGGTCCTTTTCCAACCCTTGATAAGGTTTCCTTTTTTTATAACCATTTTGTTTCATTTATACCCACACCCTCTGTTTATCTATATCCTTTTTAAATGTCACAATAAATATATAATTCTCAGTATTATCAGGTATCAGATTCCCATATAGGAATGTAAACAGTTTGCTCTTATTAAATAACAAGATGTGTGTGTGTGTGTGTGTGTGTGTGTGTGTATCCCTATTTACCTTTCTATGTCTCTCTTGAGTCTTGTAATTGGAGACTGAATTTTCCATTGATCTCTGGCTTTTTCATCAGGAAGGTCTGGAAGTTCCTTATATCATTGAATGACCATCTCCTTGCCTGAAAGATTATGCTCACTTTCATTGGATAGCTGATCCTTGGTTATAAACCCAGCTCCTTTTTTTTGCAAAATATCATATTCCAAGACCTCGAATCTTTCAGTGTAAAAGCTGCCATATCCTGTGTGATCGTCACTGTAGTTCCACAATATTTGAATTGTTTATTTCTGGCTGCTTGCAGTATTTTTCTCTTTACCTGATAGTTCTGGAATTTGGCTACAACATTTCATGGAGTTTTCAATTTGGAATCTGTTTCAGGAGGTGTCTGGTGGATTCTCTCGATTTCTATTTTACCCTCTGGTTGTAGGATCTCAGGGAAGTTTTCCTTGATGAGCTCTTGGAAGATGTTGTCCAGGATCTTTTTATTTCTTCATGATTTTCTGATAGACAAATAATTCTTAGATTTTCTCTCCTGGATCTGTTTTCCAGGTCACTTATTTTTCCATTAAGATATTTTACCTGTTTTTCTAATTTCTCATTCTTAATGTTCTGTTTGACTGATTCTTGGTGCCTCATAGAGTCATTAGCTTCAATTTGGTTGATGCTGATTTTTAGCAAATTCTTTTCCTTAGTCAGTTTTTGAAGCTCCTTTTCCATATGTTTTTTTTTTCCCCTGTTTCACACATTTTTATTTTTAAGGAGCTGTTTTCTTCATTGTAATGTTTTTTTTTCTAATTTAACAATTGATATTTTAAACGAATTATTCATTCTATCTTCTACCTGTCTAATTTGGTTTTCAAAGTCCTTCTTGAGCTCTTCTAAGAATGCTTTCTGTTCTTGAGACCAGTTCATATTCCCTGTTGAGGCTTCAATTGTGGGTGTGGAGTTAATACTGTCCCCTTCTGAATTTGGTTCCTCCAGCTTGCAATAAATGGATTCTAGATTCTTTTGTCTTTATAATCTGTTTTTCACCCATTTTGAGTCAGGGCCTTAGCCATGCCCTTCCGCTAGGACTCCCAAAGTCTTTACCATTTAAAATTTTGCCTTTGGCAATAATTTCTGTGATTTCAGGGTGGGGAAGGGAGGGAGGGGGGAGGTTAGAGCAGCTGAGATTCACCCTGCCATCCTATTCCCTGGAAGTTCAAATAGGTGCTTTTTAAATTTCCAGGCTGTGGGATGATAGTTCCAGGAGTAGCTGCTGCCACTGCTTCAGGCCCTGCATTTGTCGCTTACACAGCTCTGACAGATCCTAGCTCTGTGGTGATAGGCCTGGGAATGTCCATTGCACTTGGTGGATCAACTTTCCGCTGCACCAGCTTGCTCTCTGACACATGTGCCCCATGGGGTTAACTTCTGATGATCTTGGGGGCAAAATTATTCTGACAAGTTTAAAAATAGTTATGAAGAAACTAGTCAATCTTCCATTAGAAAATGGGATTTGGTTGAACCTTAAAGGAAACCTGGGAAACAAGTTAGCAGAGATAAAAAGGGAGAGAATTCTAAACATAGGGGAAAGCCAGAGAAAATGCTCAAACTTAAGAGATAAAATATATTGTTCATGGAATAAGCAGGAGACTAGTTTTGCTGGATGGAAGTGTTTGTTGAAGGGAGTAAGATGTAAGAACATTGCAGTGGTAGGAAGGGGCTAGGTTTATGATGGCATTGAATTCCAAACAGCGTTTTTTAAATTTAACTTAGAGATATCAGGAAACCACTGGAGTTTATTATGGAGTAGGGCGACATAGATCTGTGCTTGAGGAAAATCACTTTGGTGACTGAATGGAGAACAGACTGGTGTTGGGAGATACCAGAGGCTGACAGACTCTCCAGTAGGCTCCTGTGATGTAAATGATATTTATGTCAGAAGAGAGGAGGGGCCACTATATTTCAGAAATGAGGCAAAGATACAATAGATATAGGGTGAAAAATAGTGAGAGGTTGAGAATGACACCCAGGTTGCAAGCTTGGGGTACTGGGAGGATAGAGTTTATCTCTACAGTAATAGGGAATTGGAAGAGGGTACCCTATCATACCTAAGATGGCTGCTAGTACAGGTTCTTTGACCTGCTTTTCTAAAGGAAAGCAACTCAAAAGGTGTTAGTTAACAATCTTATTTTAATCAAACATATATCATTTACCTAGTTCAGGGGGAAAAGTCAGCACCCTAAACTTCAGAGAATACAAACAGAAGTTACCAGCAGACAAAATCAAGACACAGAAAATAATGCAATTCAACACACTAACAGAAAGTCTGTTCTGACCATTATATACATACAGTTATTTACCAGAGAAAGAAGCACCAATATCTGGGTTTTCAAAGTTGGGGGGCTGCCCAGAGTCTCATCTGGTCAAATGACATAACTCTTCCCAAAGTGAGCCCTAAAGTAAAACCTCACCTTAGAGGTCAGAGAACATCACAACCCTTGTGCCCTACTGCCTAATTACAAAGTAACTAGGTGTGGGTCTTTCTGAACAACAAGCCTCCCCTAAGCAAGCTTCTCCTGTGGTCTCTGCTCCACCCTTTAGCAAACTCCTCCCACCACTATAATATCTTTAGGTGCCTGAAGGAAAATCTACTCATGGCAAATATGTTTTATTTGCGTATGTTTCATGTCCTCCTGGCCCCATTCCAATATCATAGAAGACTTGACTTATATAGAATTTGGAAAACATATACATGATGAAACTATTATCCTAGATTAGAACATGTTGGTAAAAAGAATAATTAAAGATAATCTGATAACCTTCAGTAAAAAATCTAAGGCATGGTTCATTCAGAGAAAATCCTGAAAACAATCAGTTTATCTTATTTGAAGCATTAATCATCAGAACTTTGAGAACCCATCCTTGTGAGACAAACACACACAAAAAAATAACATTTCTGGGATGTACTTCTGTGTCATATGGGATAATGTGTAGATTTGAAAGTGTTGCTGTAGGAATGCTTGCACTCAAAGTATCAGTCTATGGCCTGGAATAAAGCAAGAGTTACATAATTATGATTTTCAGTATTATAGGCAATTTTACTCTATGATCTGAAATAATTAAGAGCTCAAAATGTAAAGGGGAATTGATTCTAAAAGGTCTTAAAGCCATTTTCATCACATTTTATTTTAATTGAAAGGTAATTAAGAGTTATTAAAACAACAAATAAGACAGATATAAGAATTAGTAAGCAACTGCATAACTGTTAATTAGATCGTTTGCATCATTATCTTTTAAGCTGCCGAAGGATCACTAAGAACTCAATTATCATCTTGAAAATTTGGAAAGGTTAAAGGACCACTAGAAATACATAACATGCACCAATGGAGCAGTTATTCACCTGTGAGAACCAGCAACACTAAAGAGAAACTGATGGCTCGCCTATTGTATTTTTGGGGGTTTTAAAATGAGAGAAGGGAATAGCAGTCACCTAGTGCTGGCACCCCATGACAGTGTTGTCAGCCTACATGTCAGCTAATTTCTAAGCATTTCCAAAGCATGTCTGCAGCATAAATATGCTACCTCGAGCTATTTTATTGACTGTTATTCATCCAATTCCTATCATCCCATTCCATCTCATCCCATCGTATCCTATCTACTAAAAAATTTCAGAATTTCCTTCTTGGAGGAAGTTCCATGACTTTCTAAATCTGGAAAATAAGCCCCTAGGATATGTCTTCCCACTGAAGTCAACAACAACAACAAAAAATGGGATTGGCAGTGGGAAATAGTGGCTTATGAAAATGAATCAAGGGCAAAAAGGGCCAGAAGAGGGAGAACAATAGGGGAGAAAGTGACAACTTGAGAAGGAAGGAAAGAATTAGACACTGAATTTGTGTATTCTTTGACAGCATATGGGTAAGTGTACTACTTATCTAAGCAGGTGTCTTAGTCCATGGATAGGATTTACATGTTCTGTGAAATTGGATGAAAAAAATATCTTTATTAAAATAAGAAATTTTCTTTCTAATCTCGTATTTTTATTTTGTATATTTAAAATTGTATTCTCAGAAAGAGCTCTATAGGTCTTATCAACTTAGAAAAGGCTCGCATAGTATTAAAAAAAACCAAACCTCTGATCAAAGAAACTCTAATTTTAAGGACAAGGAAAAAATTCTAAAGTAACCAATGACTTCTGAAAACTGAATGGCCTTTTTTCAATCCTCCTCCTTGATTTCTCTAGATTGTTTGGCACTGTTGATCACTTTCATCTCCTTGATACACTCTTCTCTTTATGTTTTCATGACACTTCTCTCCAGAGTAAATGGTAATGCATCCCCTAGCCAACCATACCCTAGTCAGTAGTAAACAAATACAGCAGTCAACAAGAATGTGGGAAATGAGATCAAATAAAGATTCAAAAGGCAGAGCAATATATGTTGGGTAGGGTCAGAGAAAACAACGTGAAGAATATGGTACTTCATATTAGGATGCTTTGCTTTTGCAGAAAGGAATAATCTATATCAAAATCATTTTAAGTGTTGTAACCACAATCCTTCTTCCAGCTCCCCACAGACACATACATTAAAGATGATACAACTATGGTCAGGTTTGGGAGGTAAAATTGGTATTGTTCTAGTGTTAGTACTTAGTAAGGTATGTGGCTAATCATATCAATTGAAAATATTTTGCTCTTGCATCATTAAGAGGTAGCTTGTGTAGTAGAAAAGAAAACTATATATGGTTTTAGATGACCTGATTTTTGTCTCATTGTTGCTCTTCAACTATAGACAAATCATCTAATTACTATGAAGTATAGTCTGATTATCTCTGAAGTTGGCAAAATACATGATCTACCTTAATCACTAAATAACATGTAAAGGGAAACTTTATGACACACTTTGTAATGACAAAAGTACATATGAATATAATTGTTGAGTGTTGTCATTATTGTTACTTGTATTGAAAAAGCAACATTTACTACTTCCTAGTTTTAAAATCTTGATTTGTAAAAAGGCAGTAGTAACTTTTTGAATAGGGGTAAAAGGATAGATAAGTACTAGAAGGAATGAAGAACTGGTAGAATGGAAGAAATTATATAATACAGGGATTTGTCATTTAAAAAAAAAGAAAAAAGGGATAGAGGGAATGTATGGTTCTTATAGTAAGTGGAATTTCTGTTTACTTTTCATTTGTCCTACATCACTTCACACAGAGAAATCTGGAAGTAACAGGTGAGAAGGAATATATGTATAGAGACTGCATTCACTGTCCTACATAGTCCTGGGATTTATGCATAGAAAATCCAAATTAAGAAAGAAGACAAGTCCACTAAATTCCATTTATATGATAAATTATCTAAGGGAGAGACAAAATAGGGAAATACTTTTTAAACCAATTTTGATAATGGATATTGAGGCAAAAATATTAAATAAAATCTTTTTAAGGAGACTACAACACTATATCCAAAAAAATAATTTACAATGATTAAATTGGATTCATACCAGGTATGAAAATATGGCTCAATATTAGGGAAACAGTCAGAATAATCAATGATAATTTAAAAAAAAACTTTTATTTCAAACTATGCAGAAAAATTCTGAAAAAATAACATTCATATGTTCAAAATAACTTTAACCACAGATCCTTTCTGTAATATGCTTGTGTTGTTGTGTGTGTCAAAGAACTAACTTCTTTTGTGATATAAAAAGCATTAGAATTTTCCCCAATAAAGCAGGCTTGAAGCAGACATGACCCATCTTGCTACTATCAAATAGTTTTAGAAATGTTATTGTTAAACCAATCAAATCACCAAGGAGATAATCTATTAAACTAGACAAAAGAGTTTCTTTAAAAAATCATGGAGAGGAACAAAAGTATTCAGCCTAAAGACAAATTATGAGGAAAAGCAAGAATGAAGCTGTGAAAGTAGCACCAGATCACAAAATGTATCATAAAGAAGGAAAAACAACAAAAAAGTCACTTATTCCCACCATTTTTCAAAGCCCGAAGTTCAAATTCTGCTACCTACAAAAGGCCTAATGTGATCTCTGCAGTTATTAGTTCTTTGAATCATAGAAATCATGTGTATATTTTATGTATGTTATGTATTTATTTCTCTTTTATCTCCTCAACCCTAATAGATTGTAAGTTCTGTGAAGTCAGGTACTCTCTAGTGTGTGTGGTGGTATTCTCAACATCTAAAACAATTTTTTTTACATAAGATATGCCCAATAAATGGTTGTTGAGTGAATAAAGAGAATTTTTCTCAAAATTAAAAAAGAATATTGACAGAATAGATCAGAAAAGCAAAAAAAAGTAGTATAGTAGCGCACAGATTGATAAAATAAAAACCCAATTATTAGGGAAGGACTCCCTTCTCAGATTGAATCAGACCTACTTGCATTAGCGATGCTAATGCTCCAATTCCTTAAGAGTCTAGCCAATGCTGAGATTACTTAAGTCTAGCCATTATGGTGGATTTTTGATAAACTTTCTTTTTTCTTTGGATGAAAAAAGGACTCCCCTTTTTGATACGAACTGTGGTATGTGAATTCAATGAAATATTATTGTTCATTAAGAAATATGATGAATTTGATAAAGTATTGCAAGAAGACTTGGATGAACAGATACAGAATGCAATAAGAAGAATCAACAGAACAATATGAAAAATAATTGAAATGATTAAAAAACAAGTCAACCAAACCATGAACAATGAGCAAATGATAAAAACAATGTTGGTCCAGAATAACAGATTTTTCAAAATGCATTCATCTTTCTATATATCTATATCCATCTCCATATAATCTGTCTATATCTATAAACAATATCTATAACATGTCTATCTATACCTACAATCTGTTGTAACAGCAAGCACCCCAAGCATCCTCAGGGTTGCTGCCACCACAGGTTCTTGGATCTGCTTTGATAAAGGAAAGCAACTCAAAATGGGTTAACAAGCTTACTTTAATCAGTCAGACATATATCATTTACCTTGTTCAGGGGAGAAAGGTCAGCACCCCGAACTTCAAAGTATACAGGCAGAATTATCAAGACAGAAACAGATCTAGTAGACAGATTTCAAACTGTCCAACCATTACATCCATACCCAGTCAACATCTGGGTTTCAACATCTGGGTTTTTTTCAAAGCCGGGGGGCTCAGGACAACGGCTTCCCATAATCCATATCAAATCACAGAACATTTCTCAAAGTGAGCCCCCAAAACAAAGCCTCACATCAGGGCTTATATAGCCTTCTCCTGGCTCACAGAATGTAACAACCTTTTGGACCCACTGGCCAATCAAAAAGTATCTACTGAAAAACAAGCCTCCAACCCCAGGCTCCAGGTGCACTTTAGCCTAGGGGCAGGGAAGATCTTTAAAATTTACATTCTCATTACATCTGTGTGTCCACCCATCCATCTGTATCTATCCTAAAATTAAGAGAAATGGGAAACTGCTAGCATAGATAGTTGCACATGTTGTCACATATGGTCACAATTGGTCATTTTTGCATATTTTTTTCAAAACAATTCCATTTGAATACGTAGCAAAAGCTCAGAAGAATGAAATAATTAAAATAATTTCAATAAATCTCTTTTTAGAAATTATTAGATTCAGCCAGTTAAACATTTTATATACACCTGGGTTTTGTAAAATTAATGATTAGAAGGGCAGTCTTGTAGTGAGAAAAAATGTGGTTTCATATTTTACTAAGATATACACTAAACATGTAAATGAGTTTTCTTTTCACTTCTGCTTGTAGGTATTCCTGATTTCATGCAAAACTCAATCCAGCCTCTGCTTTCTTCATGAAGTTTTTCCTGTTCCTCCCAATTGTTAGAGTTTTCCAACAGCTGCCTTATATTCATTTTGTTTATATTTCTCATATACTGATATTTGTACATACTATCTTCACCACTAGAGAACAAGCTGAATGAGGCAAGGAACTGATTCAATAAATTGAAAACACCCACTTAACACCTAATTTGTAGCCTTCTGTAGGTAGATAAATTATCATGTAACTTTCTATCCCATTTACTTTATTTTCTCCTCTTATTCCTTATTGCACCAATCCTACTAAAAGTCACTTCCTTATCTATAATTTTCTATTCACCCTACCATACTAATCTTAATGTATACACCCTTCTAAAAGTTCCTCCAATTTAGGGAATATAATTTTCCAAGCCCTCCAATCATTCAATGTAGAAACTGCAAGGTCCTGTATCATATTGACTGTAGTTCTACAATATTTGAATTTTTTTCTATCTGCTTGCAAAATTTTTTCCTTTACCTTATAATTCTGGAATTTGACTACAGTATTCCTTATTGTTTTCAATTTGGGATCTTTTAAAGTAGGGGATTGGTGGATTCTTTTGATGACTATTTTACCCTCTGGTTCTAGGACCTCAGCATAGTTTTCCTTGATGATTTCTTGAAAGATGCTGTACAGGCTCATTTTTGCATCATGACATTCAGACTGACTAGTAATTCTTAAATGATCTCTCCTGGATATATTTTTCAGGTTAGGTGTTTTTTTCCAATGAGGTATTTTGCATTTTCTTCTACTTTTTCATTCTTTTGATTTTGTTTGATTCTTCATATTTCATAGAGTCATTAGCTTCCAAATGCCCAATACTCGTTTTTAATGAATTGCTTTCTTGAGTTATTTTTTGTAACCTTCTCCACTTAGCCAATTCAATTTTTCTTTTTTTAAATTGAGTTTTATTTTTATTTTTAGTTTACATCATTCCTTTCCAAAAGATTTTGAGTTACAAATTTTCTTCACGTCTTTACCCTTCCCACCACCCCAAAACAGTGGTCACACTGTATACCCCCTGCCCCAATATGTTCTCTTCTATATCCTCCCTGAATATCCCCTCTGACTTTCTGGTAGGGCAAGATGGATCTCCATGCCGCGCAGTGCCTGTATATATTATATCCCAGTTGCATATAAAAAAAATAAAAATAACAATTTTTAAGCATTTGATTTTACAACTTTGAATTGCAGATTCTTTTCCTTCCTCCCTCATAACCCACATTTACTGGGAAGATAAGCAGTTCAATATAGGTTGTGCATGTGTCGCTATGCAAAACATTTCCATAGTGGATATATTGTGAAAGACTGACTATATTTCCCTCTATCCTATTCCACCCCGCACTTGTTCTATTCTCTACTTTTGCCCTGTCCCTTTTCAAAAGTGTATGCTTCTAACTACCCTCCCCCAAACCTGCCCTCCCCTCCATCATCGCCCCTCATCCCCTTCTCCCCTACTTTCTTGTAGTGTGAAAAACCTTATTTATTGTGTATGTCATTCCCTCCCTGAGCAAAATGCAGTAAGAGTAAGGTTGACGGATTCCGTTTTGCTGTCCTGTTTTTCCCCTCCATTGTAACAGTTTCCCCTTGCCTCTTTTTTTTTTTTTTTTGACGGTCTGAAGCGCCTTTTTATTCTGATTCCGTGGCTGCAACATACACTAAAGCACTTTTCTTATATAAAAATGGGCGGGGCTTGAATTTCTCCTTGACAGCCGCTGGGACCTGACCTCGGAGCTCGGAGGCCCAATGGGGCTTCACATATTTTGTGGTCTGTGGGGTTGGTGATCGGGTTTTCTTCGCTCCGATGGCGGTTTTTTTCTTCGCTCATAGGTAGGTAAGTCTGAGTGACTCAGCATGCACAATACAGTTAAGAAGGTAAATCCAGCAACCAGTGTATGGTGGAGAAAACAGACTGCTCCCCAGAAGCGTGGTCTGGGGGGAAGGCAGTGACCAAGACCTTTCTTTTATTCTTGAGACACAGACTGTGCAGGCTAAGGACTTTTTGGGGTGCAGAATAAGCTCCCCATTCCCTGGGCCTCTGTCCCTGCTATATGGCCAAGCTTGATGAGGAGTTCTTGAAAGAGATTTGATCCCCAAGTGTTACCAGGAAAAACCACCTCCACCTGCCCGCCACCCCCGGGCCAGACAGAGAGCCCTGAGAAAGAGCGCCCTAAACCAGCGGGTTCCTTGGGGCCTGTGTATAGGAGCATAATCATTGCACTTGAACAAGGCAGGGGGCTGACAACTTTGGCAACGGCTCCCTTGCCTCTTTTATATGAAATAATTTACCCCATTCTATGTCTCCCTATCTCCTCTCGTTGTATTCCTTTCTCACCTCTCAATTTCACCTTTCAAATATCATTCATTCCTATTCAATTGATTCTGTGCCTTCTGTGTATCCACATATTCACACATATGTATTCATATGCACATATATCCTCCTATATAGACATATACACATATGTATATCTGTGTGTGTATATATTATATATATTATGTATATGTATTATATATATATATATATATATATATATCCACATTTATATTTCCTTCAACTATTCTCATACTGAGAAGTTTCATAAGTTACAATTATCATTTTTCCATGTAGGCATGGAAAATATAATAAATAAATATAATAAATAAAAAAATAGTTCAACTTTGCAAAGTTCTTTATGATTCCTTTTCCCTGTTTACTTTCTCATGCTTCTCTTGCTTCTTGTATCTGAATGTCATATTTCCTCTTCATCTCTGTTTTTTTCATCAAGAATTCTTGAACATCCTCTATTTCATTGAATGATGATATTTTCCCCTGAAACATGATACTCAGTTTTGCTGGGTAGGTGATTCTCGGTTTTAATCCCAGATAATTTGACCTCTGGAATATCATATTCCAAGCCCTTCGATACCTCAACGTAGAAGCTGCCAGATCCTGTGTTATCCTGATTGTATTTCCACAATATTAAAATTGTTTCTTCTTGGCTGCTTGTAATATTGTCTCCTTAATCTGGGATCTCAGAAACCTGGCCATAATATTCCTAAGAGTCTTCTTTTGGGGATCTTTTTCAAGAGGTGATTGCTGAATTCTTTCAATTTCTAGTTTGCTCTCTGGTTCTAAAATATAAGGGCAATTTTCCTTGAGAATTTCTTGAAGGATGATTTCTAAGTTTCTTTTTTGATCATGGCTTTCAGGTAGCACAATAATTTTTAAACTACCTCTCCTGGATCTATTTTCCAGGTCAGTGGTTTTTCCAATAAGATATTTCATATTGCATTCTATCTTTTTCATTTGTTTGGATCTGTTTAATAGTATCTCGATTTCTCTTAAAGTTATTAGCTTCCATTTGCTCCAGTCGAATTCTGAAGGAATTATTTTCTTCAGTGAGCTTTTGAAATTCCTTTCCCATATGAGAAATTCAGCTTTTTAAGGCATTTTTCTCCTCATTGGCTTTTTGTGCCTCTTTGCCATTGAAGTTAATCTATTTTTAAAGTGTTATCTTCTTCAGTCGGGTTGTTGACTCTCTTTTCATGATTTTCTTACATCATTCTCATTTATCTTCCAAATTTTTCCTCCACTTCTCTTACTTGATTTTCAGAATCCTTCTTAAGCTCCTCCATGGCTGGTAACTAGTTCATATTTTTCTTGGAAGCTTTTGGTGCAGGAATTCTGACTTCACTGCCTTCTTCCTGTTCCATGCTTTCATCCATTTTGCCCCCCCCCCAAAAAAAAGGAATCTAAAGTTTGATTGCTGTGCTTGCTTTGCTTCCTTTGCTTGCTCATGTTGCCACTCAATTACTTGACTTTTGAGCTCTTTGCCACAGTAGGACTCTGCTTCCAGAGGGGAGAGCTTTGGCCCAAATTGTTGTTTTTTTTTCAGATGCCAGAGCTATTAGGAGGGTGCCATCCCTGCAGCCCCCACCAGTTCTGGCCCACTGGTCACACACCTCAGGACCACCACTCATGACCATGTTCCACATCCAGGCAGGTTAAAGAAGGAGCACTTATCCTCCGAATGGTTGCTTGGCCCACCTATGATCTGCAGGTCAGGAGCTCTGACACAGTCATGTGGAGGCTCTGCCACTTCTAGCTCCTTAGGTAGGAGCCAGACCTGCTCCTCTGTCCCTCCCCCACTTCCAGCAAAGTTCTACATTGACCTCTCACTTTTTCTTTGGCATTTATGGGTTGATAATTATGGAAATTGCCTCTTCTGTGGCTGATCCACTCCCCAGAGGTCCACTCCAGCAGCTGATGGTCAGGGACACCCTGGGCTAAAACTCCAGGGTTATGCGGGGCTGGGCTTCTCTCGCAGTAAGCTGCAATGAATTCTTCCTGTCCACCTGCTGTGCTGCCTTCAGGGGGAGATTTCTTTCTCTCTGTCACTTTGTGGGTTCTGTAGCTGTGTAGCTCTCAAATTTGTTCAGAGTCATATTTTATATGTATTTGAGGTGGTTATGGGAGGAGCTCACAGAGTTTTCTTGCTTCTAAGCTGCCATCTTGGCTCTGCCCCCGTAACTGTACTTTTTAAGGAGCTGTTTTCTACAATGTATTTTTTTTGCATTTGTCAATTATATTTTAAATAAAATGTTCTATTTTTTCTAGTTCTCTTATTTGACTTTTAAGATCCTTCATAGAGCTCTTTCAAGAAGGATTTTTGGGTTTGGGAACAGTCCACATTCTTCTTTGAGATTTTGGATGTGGATATTTTGACAATGTTGTCTTCTCCTGAATTTGTGTTTTGATCTTCATTATCACCAAGATATTTCTCTCTATGGTCAATGTTTTTCTTTGTTGTTTTTTGCTCATTTTGTTTGCCTTTTTTCTTGTCTTTCAATTTAATCTCTGCTTCTGTGGCCCAGTAGACACTGTCCCAGACTTCTTGTGCTTGGGGATAGTGGTCTGGTTACTGGTTTTCTGTGTTGGGGCCTCAGATCCTGGCAGCTGGATGTTGTAGTGTTCTGGTAGTTTACCTGGTGCTGAGCTGGATCTGGTGGTGGTGGTAGTGGTTGGTGTGTGCTTAGTGTTAGCCCTTGCCTCCTCTTCCTCCCTCAGGCTCAGCATTTTCTGCTGGTTCACTGAGGCAAGGCTTGCTGCTGGCTTGCTGGGCTGCCTCCCATCATGTACTGGTCCCCTTTACCCAGAGCAAAAGGGACCTTTCCCATTAATCCCCCTAGCCTCCTAAGCTAAAAGAAACCTACTGTACCCCACAGCTCTTCTGGCTATACTATTCTAGAATTTTTCCCAGGGAAATATTCTCTGGGTTTTCAAGGTCTTTAAGGGAGGATGACAGTGACTTACTGGTTACTCCACTATCTTGGCTCCCAGGGTTGAAATAGGTGACTTTCATACATTCAGTCTGTGGACTGATAACTCCAGGATTAGCTGCTGCCACTGAAGCAGGTCCTGCACAGTACTGTGCTTCTCTCTTACCCAGTACCAGCAGACTCCTACTGCTGAACTTCTAAGCTGTCTTTATCATCTGTGTGCTGAAAAGCCTAGGACTCTCCAGTGTTGCCAGTGATTCAGTCCCCCAGAAGACATCTAAATTAATTTGATGTTTCCTGTTCAACCCAGATGACAGTAAGGTACCAGTATTACCAGCCTTCTTTTGTATTAGTTCTTCCTTTCATGACCCATTTTCATCAGGCAGTTCCTCCTTTTAACCTTTTCTTACCCATTATATTTATAATCACATCATATAGAATTCAGCCCTAATCATTCCTTCAGACTATATTGGTAATAATAACAGTTTTAAGAATATTATTACTAGTGAAAACAAAAAGTATTGTAAGAGACATCAAATTTATGGTGAAAGATTAAGAGAAAAGTTAGTTCTGGATATATAGATCTGGGAAACCCCCGAGACATGTTCCTTTCACAGACTAGAGAAAAGTATCATACTGTTCCAAACTCACTTTTATTCCATTAGGAAACTGCCAGGGGCAGTCAAAATATCACTTCCTATTGACTCCAGGCATTCCAATTGCACTGTAACCTATTTCATTCTTTGTGGATGTGCACAGTTGATTCATTATTGATTTTTCATGACAGTGTAAAGATAACATCATTACCTTACAGGTGGAACTATTAAATTGCATATCTGCTATATAAAATTATTTATATCAAGGGATCCATACCTTTTTAGTGTCAGTAAACTCTACCCTACCAATCACTAGGAATTTATAACCTCAACATTGCCCTAATATTTAAGGAAGACAGAATGATCATCTGGTAACTTTAAATAGAATACACATTGGGATTCTCTATAAGGCATGATGATTTCCTTATTTACAATTTATTTTTATCCATCCAATGTCTTATAGGAGTTTTAACTGAGTATATGCTATATGGAAGGATAATTGTAATTTGGGTCAAAATATGTAAGCATTCAACATCTATGCCATATACTAAACTATATTAAGTCATGCTTCTAACATTTGCTGCAGGCCACATTCAAAACTGCACTAAATAATCACTTATACCAGTAATACGTTTGCTAATTGGTAAAATGTCTTTGTCAATTGAGTTCATTCTAAACAGTTTTCAGTCCATTAACTGAAAATATAAAACTGATTCTCTCAAAAAGTTATAGATTTTACTTAGCTTTTCATATGAACTGCGAAGTTCCCCATTTGGTTTATAGAAAGTTAAAGGAAAAGAAAAGACCATCCAAGCAGAGTGAAGTAAAAACACCTACTTTTACTCTTTGCTTGAGAATCTTTTCAAACTTATTTTATCTGACAGCTTTTTTTAATGCAAGAAAGTTACAATTTTGGGGCAACTAGGTAGCACAGCGAGTAAGAGCACTGGCCCCAGTGTAGGGATGACCTGGGGATCGAATTTGGGCTCAGACACTTAGCACCCACCCACAAACACCTGGCCATGAAACCTTGAACAAGTTGCTTGACCCCAATTGCTTAGGGGCGGCCAGGTGGCTCAGCGAGTAAGAGCACCAGCTCCAGTGTTGGGATGACCTGGAGATCAAATCCAGGCTCAGATACTTAGCACCTCACCCAGAAATAACTGGCTGTGTAACCTTGAGCAAGTTATTTAACCCCAATTTCTTAAAAAAAAGTTACAATTGGCAACAAAGATATAATGAGTGTAATTCTCAATAAAACTTTCCATGGAATAGAAAGATGCAAATATCTTTAAATTATGTATATGTATATGTGTGTGCGTGTGCGTGTGTGTATAATGATTTCTTTTAGTATCAAAGACATATTTTACCCATGTGTGTCATCTGCCTGAAATCTGATATCATGCAAGTCACATTAACAAATCATATCACAAATTATCAGAATTAGCTGTTTTCTCTTTAGGCTAGGGGAATAAAATAAACCATATAAAATAAACAGAAAAAGCCACTTGTCTGTAGATCACATATTATTCTTTGGTGATAGAAATTCAACTCTTAATGGTTGGCATCTGCTTCCAAGTTTAATATCAGGAAGGAGGGAGTAGTTTTTCAAGCTAGGAAATCAGACATATTTCAAGTTAGACATTAACAAAGCCAGGTGAAATGCTGGAAGTATGAGGTAAAAACAAGGCTGGGATGGCACAAGACTAAGACAAAAATATCAGAGAAGAAGTTCATGTTAGACTGCTCCTAGGAATCCTAGAAGAATAATTTATTGCTCTTACTCCCTGATACTATAAGGCTACCCAAAGATTAAGACCTATGGTGCACATAAAAATGATTATTTTTCCTTTTTAATCCTATTTAAGTTTTATTTTGGAAAGTTGTTGATAAAACTTACATAAGAGGAAGTACTTGAGAAAGATTAAAAAAAACTCAAAGCATGCAAATAGGATAAAAAGTAATATATGATGATAATTCAGAATCACAAAATCTCAACTGAAAGAACCCAGAAGCCATCAGGCCCACATATAATATTCCTCTTTTCTGTCATATCCTTAACAAACCCAGCAAATATTACTCAGTTGTTTTCAGGTTTTTTAAGGTTGTCTTACATTTTCTATATTAAATAAGGTAAAAACATAAAGCATTAGAATGAGAAAGACATTTTTTTCACTTAAGTGGAGCTAAGAAAAGTGAACTTATTACTGCAGTTACACATCAATCTATTGTTAATCAAAGTAAGAATCAAACCAAGAATTCAAAATTTACTCTGACCTAAACTGCCCATCAACAATCAGTGATTTATAAAGTATTTACAAGAACCACAAATATACCAGGCCCTGTCCTAGATGCCAGGAATTTTAAGTCAAAACGGAAACTTTTTTTTGGCCTGAAAGGAGTTTATGTTTTATTGGATGGTGTCCAAGATAAGTAATTGCCCAAACTCACCTCTTCAAACATTTCATTTCTGTAACTCTTAAAAATTTTAGCCTGTAAGTAGAGAGAGCTTGGAATAACTGGTTGCCCATAGAACCCTTGTCAAGGAAGAATTATGTTTCCAAATTGGAATTAAATAAATATGACTCATTTCATATTTTTCTTGAGTCAAAGTATAACAATCAAATATTTTAGAGCAATCTTACTAGGTTAATGAATAACTATGCCATTAAGATGAATATTCCTTTTTAAACACTGTACAGACATTCACAGCTCACGATTGCATGGTCAATGCAAGGACACAGCAGAGCAAAGACAAAGTGTTTATGTGATGACATACAAATACTTCTAAACTGTGGAAACTAAAAATCTCTGCTTTTATAAAGACGTGCATTGGGTAGCCAAGAGGCTACCAAACTTCTCTAGCCCTAATTTCTTTTCTGTGCAAGGAACTAAAAGATGGAGGATAGTCAATGGAAGAGGAAATTTAGGGGAAAGAGTAGAAGAAAGATGAAGAAAGGTTTCTATTCTTGCCTAATACCTGTACTAGGTGAAGGTCAGGTTAGGCAAGAGATTGACAAACTACCCAAGGACATCAAGAAAAGATGAAATTTTGCTCTATATTTTTTAAATTTCTTCTCTTAGTTCTCTGTATTTTAAGCCCTTACAGAAAAAGAAATGTCTCTAAGTGGAATAGGAACACAAAAAGTACAAAAGAGGTTGAAGTATATACCAAAAAGGGGCAGCTAGGTGGTACAGTGAATAGATCACTGGCACTGCAGTCAGGAGGACCAGAGTTCAAATCTGATCTCAGACACTTAACACAAAAACTAGCCATGTGACCTTGAGCAAGTCATTTACCCCCAATTGCCCTACCTCCCCCCTCCAAAAAAGCAAAAAAAAAGAATATATCAAAAAATATCATATTTTTAAACTTTAAAGTTTAGTTCCCTTGGTGCTGAAAAGAGTGCTTATGGTTTCTCACAGACAAGAGTACAAGCCAGGGGAATAATAAATATAGCTGTCCTTAGATCACACAACCTTGGAGAACTTATAAGTCTCCAGAATTAGCTTTGAAAATAGAGCACAAAAAACTGAGGCTTAGGACAGTATACCCGTCTGCTCCATAAGTGAGTCCCTCCTTAGCATAGAGTTAATTTTTTAAAAAAGGCTAGAAAATGAATAAACAGTAAAAAAGCTTTCTGACTATAGAAAATATTATGGTGACAGTAAGATAAAAAAGTTTATTGATTATTAATAATTATTTTATAAATGTTCACTGACAAAAGTCCATCACTCTAATGCCTTTTCAACATATTTTCAGTACTCTTTTCATGATATGTATCTACAAAACATGAATGACCATTATCTATGAAGAGTTTTTAAAAAAAATACAAGTAACTTAAATATAGACTTATTGGTAGATTACAATATGATTTGTAATTATTTGTTCATGAAAGGGAATAAAATATTATTAATGAAAAGTATTATTGGGGAAAGTATGGCCTGACCATGTAGCAAGAACAAATGATGGATTTTCCATCTGATTGCCACATTAATACCAATGAATTGTTAAAGTACCTAAAAGAATGTATTGGTTCATTGGTAAAAAACAAAAACAAAAAACTTCTGTAAAGAAGTATGGAGAACAGCCAAGCCTTGCAGAAGAACAGAAGGCATGGAAGGGTTCTAATTTGTAGCATTAAACATCATGCATTCAGTGGTTTGAAAATAAAATATATCAAACATTTAAATACTACTAAGCATAAATTCATTCTTCATTAATAATTCATAGTATACATCTAAACCTTGTAATGACATAATTTGGATTTTAATGAAGAGCAGTGATCAATAACCATTTATCTGAAAAAAAAGTGTCATTACTTAATTCATTTGTTTAGATTCTAAACACATGGGAATTTACTGAACAGCAGAGTGACAGGCACTAAGAAGAAAAACAACAACATAGGTTTTCAGTAAATTTACAAATATTCCATGTTCCATGCCTTAGAGAGCTACAAAACAAAATTATACATGTGCTTCAATGGGTAATTGTGATATTGTGATTACTAACATCTTGGGAGATAGAGGGGATTTCATTTTATTTGGGTATTATAGGCCCAGTGAGAATAGACCGAAGGGGGGAAGGGAGAATATTCTAGGAATAAAGAACAGCATGAGCCAAGCCACAGATCATATTCAAGGCAAACTGTAGTCTGGTGTGGCTGAATTGATGTGTACTAGAAAGAAAATAATATGACTTTGGGCTTGAAATAATATAATACAGATAATAATACTTAGATGATTTTATGATAGTATCAATATGGCCATTCTTCATAGTCATTTAGATCACAGCTCATCAGTGATTATCCATTCTACACAATTTATGAATCTATTCTTTCTTGGCTTTGGCACAGGGATCACCCAATGTGCTGGTGCCTTCCTTGCTTTTCCTTTAACATGAGGGTACCAATAAAGTGCATAGATGGCCTAGTAGTTATTCTTTATAGTTACCAGGTGATGAACCAATCTCCTTTTTTATACACCTATCCTAACTCATGAATTTAAATCTACTTTTGCTTCATATTCAGTCAGTTAGGAATAATTAAATGCCTACTAGGGGCCAGCACCCTACTAAGGTCTAGGAAACCAAGAAAAGCAGAAAAGCGTCCTTGCTTTCGAGAAGCTTACAGCATAATGTGAGAGACCACATGGAAAAATTACATATGAATAACATTTCCCATATATATCCAAATTCTTGGATATTCTAAATGTTCCAGGACTTGCTATCATAGAACACAGTGAGGATGTTGGTATGAAAGAAATGCATCTTCTTTTCATAAAGAAATTTGTTTTATTCAAGGAATTTTCCAAATTCCCAAAGATCATTCTGCCTTCTCTCTATTTGGTAAGTTTTGGACCCAACTTGTTGTACACTTACAATATTTTCGAAAGCAGAGAGAGACAGACAGACAGACAGATAGACAGAGAGACAGAGAGGGAGAGAAAGAGAGAGAGAGAGAGAGAGAGAGAGAGAGAGAGAGAGAGAGAGAGAGAGAGAGAGAGAGAGAGAGATTTATAGGGTCTACATTTTGTCTATTTTACTTTGTATTATAGTTTGAGCAGCAGCTATTCTTCATCCATATTTTTCCCTGCATGGTTTGTCAGGCAAGCATTTAAAAAAATTATGGATGCCATTTGGGAAGTTTCATAATGTTTAAGCCATATACATTTAGCAAATGTCTGATTCAAACAGATTACATTAGATTTAATTAAATTTGATTAGATAGAGCATCAATTAATTTCTTGCTGTACGTCAGGTATTGTCCTGAATGTTGGGAACACAAATATAAACCAAAGCCAAGACAGTTCCTACTCAGAAAAAAGCTTACTTTCTAATGGAGAAAGACAGTAATTAAATGGAACTGAAACTGGTGAAAACATTGAAAGTGTTTAGAAAGGAAGCAAAGAAGCTTCTTTAGAAATAAGTATAGCTTGATAGTCAGGAGTGGAGCCAGGTTAGAAGTGAACAGCATTTAAGAAAATATGTGAGAGTTAGGAAGCAGAGAGTACTTCCATTCACATGCCATATCTTTTTATTCCTGACTCACTTTTATTATTTCTTCTAATTTTTCTTTATTTTTTATCTCTCTGATATGTTAGTGGTCTTAATGTACAAAGATAAATTTTCTAATTAATCAATAACTTATTTCACATATGTAAAATATAATAAATTTTATTTATTGTTTTTATTATTTAATGCTTACCATTTGCCATACCTTCTGCTTCTTTACTCAAATAAAACATTCATGATTAATAATCTTGAAGCTTTAATTCTTTACAGAACATATTATCTAAATTTTCTGGAGGGTAGGAGTGGGAGAGTGGCATTCTCACCTTTACCTGAAAGTCACTGAGTACAGAAGAATATGATGACTTAATTTAGAATATCTTTATTTTTGGTCATCTTACAATATCCCTCTCTCCCTCCTCACCCTCTGCAAAATGTATATTAGCAGTAAAGCTGTGTTTATTTTGATATTGGTCCTTTCAAAATACTTAACATGAACCTTATAATATGAAATAGACAAATTCCCCCAGGAAATTAAGTTTCTTGTTGCTTTGGCTTGGGTTCTCAAAATGACTGACATTTCCTTCATTTAATCCCTCAATTGTGAGCCATCACACCACCCAGCTGAAACTTTCTTTTGTTATCTGCTTTAATCCTCACCAGAATCCTGAAATGTAAATTTTACACTTATAACTAAACCATTTTAAATATAAGAAAACTAAGTCTGACAGATTTTAAGGGATTTATCCAAGGTCACTCAATGTATGTGTCATATGGGGGATTTGAACTCAGGTATTTTTACTTCAATTCAAACTCTGTATTATACCATGTTTCCTCCTAAAGTCAGGGTGCAACTAGATTTTATTAGATTATCAGATAAAGGAGTTTGAACTTTTACTAGTCATAATAGAAAACCACTGAGAATATGTGTAATGATAAATATAATTAATAATAATATAAACTATTATATGGTATTCAAATATTATATTGATGGCGATGCCCATACTATGAATTAGTGTAAAATGAAGGGAAACTAGAGGGAAGAGAGAAGTATCTGAAAGGAAGGCTTTTATAATACACTATGGTGGTAATAAGGGTTTGTGTTATTTTGATATAAGTAGGAATAGAGGGTAGAGGATGAATGGAAGAACTGTGGTTAAGTGCTTATCATCCAATCAATGATAAAAAAAACTACTATTTTCTAGTTGTTTTACTAGTGCTAGGGATACATAAAAAAGGGAAGCTGTCCCCTACTTCTAGAAGCTTACATTCTCTCTGAGGAGATGACACCTGCAAATAAAGGCATACATGCAAAATAGGAAAAAGGTGATTCTGAATGGAAGATTACTTAGTTGTTGAGGAGACATAGAAACACTTCATTTAGAAATGACACGATCTGAATTTTCAAGGGAATCAGGGTTTTTCAGACATGGAAGTAAGAGGAAAATAGTGACAACAGAGTGAAGAAAGCAGAGCTTCAAGTTTTGTCTCTGATATGTACTGATTGGGAAAGTAACTTAACCTGTCAATACCAAAGGTAACCCCTTATAACTATAAATTGTGGAGTTAGGGTCAATCTACCTTGGTAGAAGGAAGATTCCTACTAGGACTTGATAAGATCACTGAAATCAAGTATGGTCTCAAGGGAAAAAAATAAAATAAGTTGTGGCTGACATGGAACACATATGGCGTTGGAACTGATTGGATATGTAAAGTGTAGGAGAGGGCAAAATGAGATGTCCCCAAGTATCCAGATACAATATATTTGTTTACATTTTAAAATTTGTGATGACACTTAATCATGCTAAAACCTACCTGAAATTTAGTGATCCATAAAGTTTTAAAATATTGACTGAAGGTAATTTCATTATGATAAGATTTTTGTTTTTGTGTCAAGCCATGTGGGTAACTGAAAAATCTTTAAGTCACCCAGATATCATAATAGAAAAAGATCTTTGGCAGTTAAAAAAGAGACAAGCTACTAGATGTCCTAGAAGTCAAAGAAATCTGTACGTTTTGCAGCCTGTTTGTGGAAATTGGCTTTCCTAATCCTCCTAAAGTAGTCACCGTAAGATACCCACAGCTACAGAGGGAAACTGACTGGATATTTAAAGCAGTTTAACCTGACCACATTTGTCATTGAAAAACAAATTGTCAGTCTGTGCCTAAGTGACTACACCCCACTACACAAGGAAAACAATGAACCTTTTAAAATACTCATGATTCTGTTGAAAGCACATTTAAGATAATGACTGTCTTTCAAGTTATTCTGAATTAATATTCGAACACATTTTCAACATTAGCCATTAGAGGCTTATATGAAAACTTTTAGGAATGTTTTTCTTCTAGCTCTTACTCAGCTTTATGTAAATGGAATTACATATGGAATTATAAATCTTGAAAAATGAGATTTTATTTTTGTTAAAAAGGACACTTTAAAATGACTAAATTATTGAATCATGATTTTTCTATTTTGAAGAGCATATTTATGTAGATAATTTTAAATAACTTATGAGTGAGGTACATGGCATGCCCTAATAGTTTCATGTACTCTGTATTTTTATTTACAAAAAGTAAGGGGATATTTTGGCTAAAAGACTTTCTTAAGCCAATGAGAAAGCCAGTCTTCAGTTTGGCTTCTGACCTATATTTCTTTTACTTTTGGCTCCCATGTCTTACCTACTGATTTTTTTTTAAGTGCAGTAACACACTGATGCTAAAGTGTGCAGGTTAATTTATAATGGATAATAAACTTAAGAGATAAGATCACTAAGGTCAACAAGAAGGTGGCTTGGGTTGTACTTGAAAGACAAGAGAAATCTCAGCTAATATAATAGCCACTTGCAGGCACATTCCCCAGACAGATCCTTATAAAGAGGTAGACAAGGGCAAGATTTCTGTTCAGCACATTTAAAATCTTTAAAACATCAATCGGCAATGCTTGAACATTCTTTATAGAACATGAATGGAAAAAAAAAACTAGACAAATTTTGAAAGATGGAGTATAATATTATTGCTGAATTTTTAAACAAAAATTTCACTTTTCCCTAAAATGTGTCCTATCAGTTAGCTTAGTTTCACATAAAAGTGAATACTAATTGAAAAAAATTGTTTGTTTGTGGATTAGCTTTTCCTTTGGAAAAGATATCTACTGGTAAGGTAATACTACTGCAACATATTTAAAGGTATTTGTTTTCTTTGGTATATCTATATGCAGTAAAATGTGGGAAAATGTTACTAAATAAAGTGGTAAAAAAAATAGAGGGGCATTCGATTAAAGTCTACGGAAATTCATAGGCTGTAAAGATAAGTAAATTGTTGAGGAAGTGGCATCAATAGGCAGAGTTTGGAGTAAATACTCATCTAAACTAAAGTCCTCTTCCAATGCCAAATCATTGCAAGCAGGGGATCCTGGGCTCATTCAGGCTGCGCCAGTGGAGTAGGATATAAAGTAAGTCATTTGATGTCTCAGGACCTCCTTTTCCTTTCCTTCCACTTATAAAATGAGGGGATTGGATAATATGACATGTAAGGTTCTTTTCAACTCTTGTGTGATACTATAATTTGTCCTCTAAAACCTCAAATTGTTTTCCCTCACTCCATGTTAAATTCTTTTTTTCCCTCCCTAATCATTGTGTATTCTCCATAAACCTAATTTATTTCTACTTATTTCTGTCTTTCATATAGCAGGTTCTATATTTTTCTGTGTGTGTGTTGAATAAAAAGGTGTTACTACTGCCCTTATGGCCTCCACAGATATATCACACTTGCTTTTACCTAGGCTCATGGTCTCCTATCCTATTCAAATTCAGAAAAACCTTAAAAGCCAAACTCAAGTTTCATTCCAATGATAAAGCTTCTAGTTACATATTGATCTACTTCTTCTCTGAAGCATATAACTTAGAGTTCATTCCAGAGTTTAGTACTTGATTATAAATGCCCCCAATTTTTTTTTAATTTTACAAAGCAATTTCCTTAATCTTAGAAGGTAGGTAATATTAGTATTCTTATGAAAATTTTGTTGTTGAGATATGTGGGGCGAAGAGGTGGTAATCTATTTGCCTATGGTTAGTAGTTCTTAAACCAAGGGGTGGAATACAAAAATATCTTGATGTCATACCCAGGACCTTTTTTTCTTTTTTTAAAGTTTATGCATTTATTTATTTATTCATTCATTTATTTATTTGTAACATTCTTTTCTCTTTGAATTTCAAGTTCCAGATTCTCTCCCTCCCTCCCACCAACTTTCCCCACCAACTAAAAAGGCAAACGATATTGTAGCAATTATACATGTCAAATCATGTAAGACATATTTCCATGTTAACCATGTCACAAAACAAAGCAAAAAAAAAGAAAATTATATTTCAGTTTTCACTCAGGAGTCATCAGTTCTCTCCCTGGAGGTGGATAACATTTTTATCATTAGTCCTTTGGAATTGTCATGGCTCACTGTAGTGACCAGAGTGGTCAAATATTTCATACTTCACCATTATTACATTACGTCATTACTGTGCACAATGATCTCCTGCTTCTTCTCACTTCACTTTGCATCAGGTCATACAGGCCTTACTTTTTTTCCTGAAATACCCTCCCCCCAATCATTTCTTATAACACAATAGTACTCCCTCACAATCATATGCTACAACTTGTTCAGGTATTCCCCAATTCTTGAGAAAACACTCAATTTCTAATTCTTTGTCATAAAAAACGAACTGCTATAAATATTGTTCATATTTATAGATCCTTTTTCCTTTTTTTGATCTCTTTGGGATACAGACTTAGTAGTGGTATTGCTGGGAGTCTGCAGAGTTTTATACCTCTTTTGGCATAGTTCCAAACTGTTTTCTAGAATAGCTGGATGAATTTACAACTGTACCAACAGTGTATTATTAGTGTACCTGTTTTACCCATCCCCTTCTAGCATTTTTCATTTCTGATGGGTGTGAGGTGGTACCTATGAGTTATTTTAATTTGCCTTTAATCACTAGTGATTTGGAATATTTTTTCCTATGACTATAGATAGCTTTATTTCTTCTTCTGAAAACTACCTCTTCATATCTTGTGGACATATCTTTTGACAGGGTTCTCTGTAACCACTTTCTGACCAGTTGTTCAATTAACACTGTCTCTGAGCTGAGTGCTGCTTTCTCCAAGGCCCACTGCTGGTGTTCTTGCTGTGCTCTGCACTTATGCCCATCCTGATATTACAGACCTCTCCTGAGAACCTTCTACATTGTTTTAGATAGGAAAAGTGTCTTCCTCTGATCTTTTATTTTCTCTGCTGCTCCAAAATTTGATTTAAGACAGTATTTTAAAGTTGATTGGAAGGAAATGTTGGGAAAGTTCAATTTGGGCTGGACCTGTACTCAATTATCTTGGCTCTGTCCCTCTTACCACCCTAGTCCTTTTTTCCACAGCACAATCTCATTCTTTAATTATATAATGTCTTGTTTTGTTCTCTATTTTTTTTTTCAAATAAGGCACTTCCCCACCCAGATAGTGAGATTCATGAAGTCAGGGTTCATACTCCCATATTCATATATTTGGTACCATTTTGTTACAGTTATTTATATGCTTCCTATTCTCTCTACTAGGTCATAAACTACAGGAATAAATGTTTTACATATCCTTTTTACTTCAATAGCACTCCTAGCAAAATGATTAAAGACAGTAGATATTCCTATAGAAATCACTCTATAAAGCGGTTTTGATTGATCGATTTGTTTGAGTTTCCAAGCAATCCTGAACTTTGCTGCTATTTGAGCTATTCCTACTATCTTAACTTCCAGGAATCACAATGCTTTGAACAAAGTAAGTTTATGACAAACATGCGTTAATTTTATTTGAAAACTTTTTATCTTCTTACTAGACTTATTCTACTATATGCCTTTAACTTTGTACAGTATTTCCCCAATGTCTTCAGTTCTTAAACTTAAAACTTAATATTACTCTAAGAGTTTGTATGGATTTTTAAATTTTGTTTTTAATTTATGGAAAGAAACAAGTATTTTCATAAGATAGTACAATAAAAAAAAAGGTGATTGCCTATGAAACTGCAAATCTACTCTGCAAACATGTTATTCTTTTCAAATATGCAACAAAATCATCATGTAAATTAGTTTTATTTTTCCCTCCAGTAAATTAGTTTTATTTTTCCTTCTCCAGACCCTACAGATGGCTACCATTAGACACAAATATATGTAAAATTATAAATGTAAATATATATAAATACATGTGCAAAATTATCCTATACATACTTCTATCAAGTCTTCCTCAATGCAGATATCTTTCCTCATATGTCCTTTGTAGTTATTTTGGGTATTCGTAAGCATCAAAATAACTTATTCACTCAATGTCCTTCATAAAACAATATTGCTATCACTGTGTACAGTGTTCTCTTGTTTCTGCTCATTTCATTCTTCATTATTTCCATGGTTTTTTTTCCTAAAGTCACTGAACTCATCATTTCTTCTAACACAATAGTATTCCATCACAGTCATATACCACAATTTGTTCATTCATTCCCCATTTGATGAGAATCCCTACAATTTCCAACTCTTTGTCACTACAAAGAGAGCTGCCACAAACATCTTAGAACATATGGGTTCTTTTCCTTTTGCCCTAACTAGCTTTAGAAAAAGAAGTAATGCTGTTTCTGGGACAAAGGGTATAGGTAGCTTAATAGCTCTTTGGGAATAATTCCAGAATGCTCTCCAAAATTGTTGGAACAGGTCACAATTCCACCAACAATGAATTAGCATCAATAAAATAATATCCCAATTGTTTTGCATCCTCTCCAACATTTCCATCATTTTAGCCAATCTGGTAGTGGTAAAATGGTATCTCAAGATGATTTTAGTTTGCATTTCTCTAAACAATAATAATTTAGAGCATTTAACATGACTACAAATTATTTTGATTTTGTCATCACAAAACTGCCATTCATACCTTTTGATCACTTATCAATTGGGGAATGACTTTTACTCTTATAGATTTGAAAAAGTTCTTTATATATATGAAATCTCTATCTGATAAATTGTCTATATAAAGTTTTCCTCAATTTTCTGCTTTCCTTCTGATCTTGGTTACATTTTTCATTTGTACAAATACTTCTTAATTTCATGTAATTGAAATTATCCATTTTAAATCTATTTTTATTATATGTTATTTATTCATAATTTATTTGCCTATGAATGTCTGATAAGTAATAAGTGCCATGTTATTCTAATTTTCTTATAAAATCTTTTTATATTGAGGTGTAATAGAAATGCAAATTTAAAGATCTTCCTGCCCCTGGGCCCTTTGATAGATTTAAGAGACTCTGAGAACCTTCCTTTATTTGAAAATATACTCTGCCCCCTAATAGGCTGAATGTGGTCACATGGAGCCTGTGGTAGGAGGCTTGGTTTTCAGGAATGCCCAAACCTTGCCTTGATGCTGTGTGATTGGGCAGTGGGTCAAGAGGGTGTTTACATTCTCTGAGCCAGGAGAAGGCTATATAGACCCTGATGTGAGGCTTTGCTTTGGGGCTCACTTTGAGAAGTGTTGTGTGATTTGACCAGATGAGACTCTGGGCAGCTATTGAGAGCCCCCCAGCTTTGAAAACCCAGATGTTGATGCTTCCCTCTCTGGTAACTGTGATTTGATATGGATATTATGGTTGGACAGTTTGGAAGTCTGTCTGCTGGATCTGTTTCTTTGTCTTGTTACTTCTGTCTGTATATTCTGAAGTTTGGGGTACTGACCTTGCCCTCCGGAACTAGGTAAATGATATATGTTTGATTGATTAAAGTAAGCTTGTTAACCCATTTTGAGTTGCTTTCCTTTAGAAAAGCAGATCTAAGAACCTGTGTTGGTAGCTACCCTGGGTACTCTGGGGTGCTTGCTGCTACACAAGGTCATGTATCACTTTCAACCTTATCTTAATAAATGGTATAAGAAATTGGTCTCTGCCTAGTTTCTACCATACTGCTTTCTAGTTTTCCAAACAATATTTTTTTATCAAATAATGAATTATTATTTCAAAATCAAGTCTTTACACTTGTCAAATACAAGATTATGTTTATTTACTGCTGTAAATTTTATGTCTACTTAATTCCAGTGATCTGCTTTTCTATTTCTTAGCCAATACCAGATAGTTTTGGTAATTACTACCTTAAAATACGGTTCAAGTTTTGATACTGCTAAACTTCTTTTAAACTTTTTTCATTATTTCCTTTGATATTATTGACTTTCTGTTTTTCAAAATGAATTTTACTTTTTCTAATTCACATTCAAAGCTACAATTACTATTTGTGACTTTATACTCATTATTTTCCTTCTCAGACTCTATTTTCACTTTATCCTTGTTAGCATGTCTTCTCCCCTTACCCTTTTATCTCATATTTAATCTACCCCTATAAATGCCCCTCACTTATCTATTCAACCTATACTCCTAATCTTATTATATACACCTTTCTACAAGTCCTTCCCCCACCCCGTCCACCAGTTTTCTCATCTCGCTAGAAGTTCAGAAGTTTTCTATACCTCTTCAGATAAATACTTTTTTTCCCCCTCTTCAATCCAGATGAGAGTAGGTTTCAATGTTACTAGCACTTCACACCCTCCTGCACCCTCTACATTAGTTCTTCCTTTCATGCCCTATTTTCATGAGATAATTTCACCTTTTAATCTTTTCCTACTCAATTTTGCTCTTTAGAATGACGTCATCATACACAATTCAGCCCCAACCATTCTTTCAATACATCTTGGCAATGATAACAGTTTTAAGAATACTATTACTAATAATAATAGCAAATTACCAATATTAATAACATTTTCATATATCACATATGAATAGTTTGACCTTAATCCATGCCTTATACTTGGTCTTCAATGATTTCCTTATATTTCTTCTGGATTTTTTTATGTCAAATTGTCTCCTGTGTTCTGGTATTTTTGTTACAAATATCTGAAGGTCAGTTCATAAAATGTCCTTTTGTTTTCTTTCATTTAGGTTTATATTCAATTTTGCTGGATAGTTTATTCCTGGATACAACCCCAGCACTTTTGATCTTTGAAATAAAATGTTCTAAGACCTATAATCTTTTTAGTGTAGAAACTGCTAGATCTCATAAAATCCTAATTGTTTTTCTGCACTTTTTTTTTCTTGTTGCTTGCAATATTTTCTCTTTAACCTGGGAATTTTCAAACATGGCTATGACATTCCTGTAAGATTTCTTCCTGTGATCTTTTTCAGGTCTTTATAGTGGATTATTTCAATTTCTATGTTATTTTCTTATTCTAGTACTTCAGGGCAGTTTTCCTTAATAATTTCTTATAATATTGCATCCAGATGCTTTTTTATCCTAACTTTCAGGTAGTCTGACAATTCTTATATTGTCTTTCCTCAACCTTTTCTTCAAATGAGTTGTTTTTCTAATGAGATGTTTCAAATATTTTTTTTCTGGCTTTTATTATATGGTTGTTGTTTTTTTGGAAGGGGGAAGGTAAGGCAATTGTTAAGTGACTTGCTTAAGGTAACTCAGCTAGTAAGTGTGTCAAGTGTCTGAGACCGGATTTGAACTCCAATCCTCCTAATTCCAGGGCCAGTGCTCTATTCACTATGCCACCTAGCTGCCCCAGTTTTTATTATATGTTGATGCCTTATAATGTCATTCAATTCCACTTGCCCAATTCTAGCTTTCTAGGATTTTTCTTCCCTAAGATTTTCTTTCTCTTTTTATAATTGGTTAACTTTCCTTTCATAATTCTTTGGATTGATTTTTTTCTTCTTTTCTATTTTTCCTTTTAATTTATTATTTGATTTTTTTAATTCCTTTTTAAGTTCTTCCATGATTTCTTTTTGTGTTTGTGACCATTTGATTTTACTCTTTAGTATAGGAGTGGCTTTTTTTACTTCACTATCTTCCTCTGAATTTGAACTCAGATCTTCTTTTATACCAAAGTAGCTATCAATGGTTATGTTCTTTTTCTTTTTAATTTGTCTTATTTTATTTTATCAGTTTAAGTTTATTATTATCAAGTTTTAATCCTGAATTGTGGATAATGTCCTATACCTCAAGTCCATTTTACTGTTTTCTGAATTCTATCTGGGGTTCAACCTCAGGGACTCCTCTTTTCCTCCCCTAAGGCCCAGCCATGCTGTCTCCCTGATGAACCACACTTACCTGAATTTTCCTCACTCCTCCTCACCTACAGTGACAGCTGGGGATCATGACTGGTCAGCTTCACTAGGCCGGACTTCCAAAAAAAGCAAAGAATCCTTAAATATTCCCTCACTCAGCCTCTGCTGTTTTTCAGATGTCAGTTTGTGAGATAGAAGTTCCTGAGACTGTGAGGTGAAAGTTTGTGAGGTAAAATTTCCTGAGGCCTAGTCTCTTCTCTTGTTGATTCAGTGGAATCAATCTGGAGGTGTTTGCCACTTCACTCAAACCAAAATTCAGCCCCTGGAATCTTCTCTGATGACCTCTCAAGATGTCTTAGGAGGACAACCACTTTACCCTTTTATTTCTGCTCCTCTATGGTTATTTTGTGGTGATTTCCGTTGTTTGGGGAGGCAATCGGGAGAGCATGGAAATTACTGACTTCCTCTATCATCTTTCAATCGTCATTCCACGTATTTATATGTATCTCTTTGAAAATGTATTGACACTCTACTCCATGATCTAACTAATGGAGTAAAGATTTGTGACTTGTGAAGTGTATCATTTTCAAAAACAAATCATTGAAAGCTCAAATAACATTCCTTTTGTACAGGTGAAAGATAATTCATCCCATACAAAGCAGATCTATCTTATTCATTGCAAGCTATAGGCAAAGCACCATGTCAGTGACCATTCAGACAAAAGATAAACAAGAAACAGGCTTTTTCTTCAAGAAACTTATAATCTAAGAGTATAAGATAATAAAATATAGAATGAGACAGTTGATTTAACAGGTACAAAGTGATATGGGAGTTTAGTTTAGGAAAAGATTATTTCTCATTGAAGAGGTCAATAAATTAATGAAAACGTATTAAGTGCTTACTGTATGTCAGAGACTATGCTGAGCTTAGGTGATACAAGGAAAATGAAATATTCCTTGCTCACAGAGAGCTTATTTTTAGAGACAATCTGCATATCTACAAGTATATAAGTAATATGGACAAAATATATGCGATAACTAATAATAATAGCATTTGTATCATATATATAGTATGTGAAGTTCTTTGCTAAGTGCATTCTAAATATTACTATGTTACTTGATCCTTAAAACAATCCTGGGAGACAAGAGATATTATTATTTCCATTTTATGTTTGGGGAAACTAAGGCAAACAAAAGCTAAATGACTTGCCCAAACTCACATAGCTAATAAATACCTGAGGCTTGATTTGAACTCAGGCTTTCTGTCTCCAGGCCCAGCATTTTGTCCCCTATACCACCAAATGCCTCTAGCTACCTATATTAAAACTATAATGATCATGAAGGGTTTCCTCTTGGAAATGATGTTTGAGTAGAGTTTTGATGGAAATCAGGTGTACTAAGAAACTGCAGTGAGGAGGGCATACATTCCAGGTATAGAAACCATGCAAAGTAATATTAAGTAGAGCAGTACGTCTGGATTGTAGAGTATGAGGTAGGGAGGAATACCTAAGAATTCCCAAAATGGAGGGGGCATATCAGACTGTAAAAGGTCTATATAATAAACAAAGAATTTTATATTTGATCCTAGAGGTAATGGAGTATAACTAGAGTTTAGTAAATTTTTCATTTTTATAGTTGTGTTTTCAAGACAATCACTTGAATCAACTAGAGTGGGAAGAGACTTGATGTAATGAGACCAAATACGATGCTATTATAAAAGTCTAAAGAAAAAAGGTAAGGAGGACCTTAACTGGGATGGTGCCTGAGGGAGAAGAGAGTACAGTATATATGAGGAAAATCTTGTGAATATAGAAACAACAAGATTTGTCAATCACTTGAATATGTGGGGTAAGTGAAAGTCAGGTGCTGAAGAAAATAGAAAATAAAAGTTTGGAAACCTAAAGAATTAGAAGGATAGATATTACAATAATAATAGTAATAATAGAGATCCTAAATGAAGAAAAGACATTTGAACAATTCACAAAAGAATAGTTTTAATTTTAATGACTGGAAAATACCATTCCAGGTAAGGGACCAATATAAACAGGAAAGGTAAGGAAAAGTTTAGAGAATATTGATCATTCTAGAATGTCTAGAATATAACCATAGATAAGACTAGTAACTCAGGCAAGAAGTCAATCAAGAAAGGCTCTGAATTTTAGGTCAGAGCTTTTATATTTTGCTTGATAGACAGTAGAGATCTAGCAAAGGGTTTTGTGCTAGGTTAAGAATAGTGCTTTAATGGGGCAGCCAGGAAGCACAGCAAGTAAGAGCACTGGCTCCAGTGTTGGGATGACCTAGGGATCGAATCTGGGCTCAGATACTTAGCACCCACCCAGAAACACCTGGCCGTGTAACCTTGAGCAAGTTACTTAACCCCAATTGCTTAAAAAAAAAAAAAGAATAGTACTTTAAGAAGATTAATTTCGCTTTGGCATAAAGTGTGGGTACAGAACAAAGTTAGGGAAATTATTTAGGATGCTACTGTAGCATCCTAAATCTAGGTGAAAGAAGATAAAACCTGGTTTAGGGATATAGTAGTAGTAATGGAAACAGGAAATGACTACAAGAAATATTGTAGAGGTAGGTGTTACAGCATCTGGCAATTTACTCGATGGGAGTAAAAAGTGGGAGTGGAAATCAAACTTTTTATTCTGGAATAGTAGGAGAATGATGATTATTATATAAATAAGGAGTCAAAGGAAAGGAATAGATTTGGAAGGTGAAAAAAACATAAAGAATTTAATTTTGAATATCACAAATTCAAGATGTTCCGATAGTTCATGTAGATGAAGAAGTATATAACACGTATCTGGAAACACAGAACTAGATTTCAAAAAAAAAGACAGAAATACAAATTTGGGGATCATCAGGAGAGTGGTGATAATGCATTCTCAAAAACAGAGTTCAAAAAAAGAAGGTTAAAGGTGGCTAGGAAATAAGAGGGGATATGAGGCAAAGGGAACAAGAAAGGAAAGGGAAGAAAGGAAGATCATGAAGAATGACAGCAAAGACAGTTGCTCTTATAGGGCTGTACTCTAAAATTCTCTGTCAGACTCCATAAAACTTTTCGTCTTGTAAGACAGTTTCAACTCTGGAATTCACACTTCAGAAGCACCCACTGCCACTCTTTCCTCTCTGATTGTAAGGCTCATCCCAGAATCTCAATTTAAGGAAGATACCCAGCCCAACCATGTCACCATTTCTGATGAGACTAAACTCCATCCTTCTCCATTATAACTCTGCAGGATTTTTTCTCTTCTCACTCTACCTTTTAAACATCTTTATGCATATTGTGTGCAGCTAGATGATGCAGTGGATAGAGTGTCAGACCTGGGATCAGGAAGAATCATCTTCCTGAGTTCAAATCTGGCCTCAGACACTCACTACCTTTGTGATCTTGGGCAAATTACTTAAGTCTATTTTCCCTCGTTTCCTCATCTCTAAAAAGAGGTGGAGAAGGAAATGGCAATCCACTTTAGCTTTTCCCAGAACACACTAAGAGTTCAAAAAGAGTGAGAAATACCTAAATAGTAGCATGCATATTGTTTTTCTCTATTAGAATGCAAGCTTCTTAGAAGCAGCAATTGTCTTCTTGGCTGTATATGTATTCCTAACACTTGGCCCAATGACTAGCATATAGTAATTGTTCAATAAATGCTTTTTCACTGAATGACAGTCTGAGCAATGGAGAAAGATGTCAAGAGGTAAGAGGAAAAACTTGAGATTCTATTTTTATTTTTCATTTTTTTGCTTTTTTGGAGAGCAGTTGGGGTTGTAACTTGCCCAAGGTCACATGGCTGTTTTTTGTGTTAAGTGTCTGAGGCCAGACTTAAACCCAGGTCCTCCTGACTCCAGGGCTGGTGCTCTATTCACTGCGCCACTTAGCTGCCCTGAACTTGATATTCTAGGTTAGCTCAAGTCAACAAGGGAGAATATGTCTTAAAAAAGAAATGGTTCTCTCCTTTAGACCTTTTATGAACCCCTAGTCAGAAATAGAGAAATAATTCAGAGCATTTTTTTTATCCCTTCAGTTTTATTGAAGGACTTAATAGTGAGATATGTTCCACAGGATTGTAATCAAGAATATTTTTGTTCTTTTTTGTGTTTTCTTTTATTTTGAGAAAATGTTTAGTGTCAGCAACATGTAGGAGAGCAAAAATAATCAGAAATAAGAAGAAAAAATTTGCTTTGGGGAACAGTGGATTCTGTATGTGACTAGCATAGTAGATTTGGGCTGCTTTTGAATGAACAGTTTCATTTTACAGATGATGAACTTGGAATTGGGAGTAGCAGCAAGATTGCTTCTCCTCTTTAAAAAAAATTGAAGAAGATGTTGAAAATTGCTAATGTTGAAGATTGTGAGTTGTCAGAAGGTAGCGATCACTACTTTGAAACAAAAGGGTCAATTTGTGGAGGATATAAAGTTAGCCCCTGCAGAAAAAAAATTTCCTCAACCTGAGATGGCTGAATAAAAGCAGAGACTTGCTTGAGTTCTCCCCCAAACCCTTACAAATTTCTATAAAAAAGAATCTACACAAATTCTAGAGCTATAGAACACACAAAATGGCAGAGTGAAACCCATTTACAGCCAAGGAGAGTCTGGAAGGATGACAGGAAGGGTCTATCACAAGAGTTTGGGAGCAGAACACAGTACAGCGTGGCCTACACTGGCACAGAATGGTATTGAGCAATTCTCAGTGAACTGAATCACTGGAAGTGGTGGTGGCTTCCAGACTTCTCAATCCACAAAAGACAAATAGCAAGGAGAAGATGGCCATAAGTAGCTCTGAGAATAAGTGTGCAAAAATCCTGAAAATTGGGGCAGAGAAGTCTGCACTCTGAAAGCAGAATACTACCTTAACAAAGAGCTCAAAAATCAAGTAAATGGCTGTGAAGAACAGTAAACAGTACAAAAAAAGTCAGATTATAAAATTTTACTTTGGTAACAAAGAAGAACAAAACACACAACCAGAAGACAACAAAGTCAAAGTCCCTACACCAAAAGCCTCCAAGAAAAATATGAATTGGTTGCAGGTCATGGAGGAGCTCAAAAAGATTTTTGAAAATCACGTAAGAGAAGTAGAGGAAAAAATGGGATGGAAAAGAAGAGTGATTCAAGAAAATCAAGAAAAAGTAGTCAACAGCTTGGTAAAGGACACACACAAAAAAATACTGAAGAAAATAACACTTCTAAAAATATACTAACTTAAATGACCAAAGATAAAAAAAATGTCAATGAGGAGAATACTTTAAAAAGCAAATTTGACCAAATGGAAAAGGATGTCCAAAAACTCACTAAAGAAAATAATTCCTTCAAAATTAGAATTCAGAAAATGGAAACTAATGACTTTATGAGAAATCAAGAAATTATAAAACAGAAGCAAAAGAATTAAAAAATAAAAGAAAATGTGAAATACCTCATTGGGAAAACCACTGACCTGGAAACACAGATCCAGGAGAGATAATTTTTAAATTATAGAACTACCTGAAAGCCATAAAAAAAATGTCCAGACATCATCTTTCAAGAAATCTATCAAGGAAAACTGCCTTGATGTTCTAGAACCAGAGGGTCAAATATAAATTGAAGGCATTTGTCAAGTGCCTCTTGAAAAAGATCCTAAAAAGAAATGTCTTAGGAATAGTGTAGCCAAATTCCAGAGTTTCCAGTTCAATGAGAAAATATTTCAAGACGCCAGAAAAAAACAATTTGAGTACTGTGTAAATAAACCCTGGAAAGCACAAGATCTATCAGCTTCTACATGAAGGGACTGAACAACCAGGAATGTAGTGTTCCAGAGTTCAGACAAGCTAGGATTAAACCAAAAATCACCTACCCAGAGTAGTAACAGGACTTCTGCATGGCTCCTTCTCCCACCTCATCCAAAACATGTAAAAGAATGACTCTAAGCAAATTTTTTAGCTATAGAACCCACAAAGGGACAGAGAGAAACTAACCTTCTGCTGAAGACAGCCCAGCAGGCCATCAGGAAGGGGCCAGTGCAATGCTCTGGGAGCAGAGCCCAGCCTCAAATGAGCCTGAGGTTTTAGCCTCAGGGCAGCCACAACCAGCCCTGGCTACAGGGACTTCCAGGAGAGTGGATCACCAGCAGCTGTGGCGGTTTCAAGAATTATCAATCCATAGATGCCAAAGACAAAGTAAGAGGTCAATGAACTTTGGGAACAGAGAGTCCAGGAGTGCAGTCTGACCTCTACCCATGAAGGGAGAAGTGGATGAGGCACCACTGCTGAACCACCACCACCACATAGCTGCTTCAGAGCTACTGGCCTGCACATTGTAGGGGGATAAAGCAACCAGTCTGAGGGGTAATTGCTCTTGCTATCACCTGTTGGATCTGGACTGCAGTCTAGGGTGGAGGTCCTGGAGTGCATGACCAGTGTGCCAGAGCATGTGGATGATTCTGAGAGGGCAGCCAACTAATAGCTCCAGCATCTGAGAAAACCCCAGGTATTTGAGAAAAAGCTCTCCTCTTTGGAAGCAGAGTTCTACTGTGGCAAACAGCTCACAAGTCAAGTAATTAAGTGACAAAATGAGCAAGCAAAGGAAGCAAAGCAAGCTGAGCAATCTGACTTTGGACTCCTCTTTTGGGGACAAAACTATGAAAGCATGGAACAGGAGGAAGAGAGTGAAGTCAGAACTCCTGCACCAAAAGTGTCCAAGAAAATATTCATTGGTTACAGGTGATGGAGGAGCTTAAGAAGGATTTAGAAAACCAAATAAGAGAAGTGGAGGAAAAACAGAGAAGAAAAATGAGAATAATGCAAGAAATTCATGAAAATAGAGGCAAGAATCTGACTGAAGAAAATACACCTTAAAAAATAGACTAAATTAAATTGCAAAAGAGGCTCAAAAAGCCAACGAGGAGAAGAATACCTTAAAAAGCCGAATTTGCCAGATGGAGAAAAAGAATCTCAAAAGGTCACTGAAGAGAATCATTCTTCAGAATTAGATGGAGCGAATGGAAGCTAGTGACTTTATTAGAAATCAAGACACTATTAAACAGATCCAAACACATAAAAAATTGAAGGCAATGTGAAATATCTCATTGGAAAAACTACTGACCTGGTGTAGCAGCAAGCATCGCAGCATCCCCAGGATGGTTGCCAACACAAGTTCTTAGATCTGCTTTTCTAAAGGAGAGCAACTCAAAATGGGTTAATAATTTTGCTTTAATCAAACACGTCATTTACCTAGTTCAGGGGGAAAAGTCAGCATACTGAACTTCAGAGTATACACACAGAAACATTTCAAGCAAATTGGCCTCCAACTGTCTGACCATTACATACATCCATACCTAGTCACAGTTACCAGAAAGGGAAGCATCAAGATCTGGCTTTTTAAAGCTGGGGTCTCTCAATCGCTGCCCAGAGTCTAGTCTGGTCAAATCATACAATATTTCTCAAAGTAAGCCCCAAAACAAAGTCTCATATCAGGGTTTATTTAGCATTCTCCTGGCTCATAGAATGTAACAACCCTCTTGACCTCACTGCCCAATCACAAATTATCTCCTGAATAACCACAGGCTCCAGGTGCACTTAAGCCTATCAAATGGCCTAGGGGCTGGGAAGATCTTAAATTTCCATTCCATTCCTATAACACCTGGAAAATAGATCCAAGAGAGATAATTTTAAAATTATTGGACTACCTGAAATCTACGATCAAAAAAAGAATATAAAAACCATCCTTCGAGAAATTCTCAAGGAAAAATGCCCTGAAGTTTTAGAACCAGAGGGCAAAATAAAGGTTGAAAGAATCTACTGATCAGCTCCTGAAAACGATCCAAAAAAGAAAACTCCTAGGAATATTATAGCCAGGTTCTGGAGTTCCCAGGTCAAGGAGAAAATATTACAAGAAGCCAGGAAGAAACAATTTGAATATTTTGGAAATGCAATCAGGATAACACAGGATCTGGCAGCTTCTACACTAAGGGATCAAAGGGCTTGGAATATGATATTCTGGAGGGCAAAGGAACTAGGATTAAAACCAAGAATTACCTACCCAGCAAAACTGAGTATCATGTTTAAGGGGAAATTTGGCCATTCAGTGAAAAAGAGGATTTTCAAGCATTCATAATGAAAATTGAATATGAAATATAAATATAAAAATAAATAAAATAAATATAAAATGAGAGTTGAATAGAAAATTAGACATTCAGATACAAGAAGCAAGAGAAGTATGAGAAGGTAAACAGGGAAAAGAAATCATAAGGAACTTATCAAAGATGAACTATTCACATTCCTACATGGCAAAATTATTATTTTAACTTTTGAAACTTTTCTCATTATGAGAATAGTTGAATGGAATATAAATGTGTGCATGTGTGTGTGTGTATATATATATACATACACATATATGTATATATATACACACATACATATACATATGTCTATATAGGAGGGAATATGGGCATATGAATACATATGTAAGTGTGTTTATGTATGCATACAGGTAAACATAGATGGAGGGCACAGGATCAATTTAATAGGAAGGGATGATATTAAAATGTGAAAGTGAGAGGTGACAGAGGAATATAATGATGGGGAGATGAGGGAGAGGAATATAATGACAGGAGATGGGGAGAGCCAGAATGGGGTAAATTATCTCATATGCAAGAGGTAAATATGGGGGCGGAGTCAAGATGGTGGAGTAGAAGCGGGTCCTCCCCATGGCTCCTGGCTGCTACCTTCTCCAGTTGATTTAAAATGGGACTCTAAACAAACTTTGGAGCTACAGAACCCACAAAATGACACAGTGAAGCTAACCTCCTGCTGAGGAGAGCCCAACAGGCTGGCAGGAATCAGCCAGTTCAGGGTTGTGGGAGCCAAGCACAGTTCCACAACTGAGGTTTTACCACCAGGGTGGGCCTGATCAGCCCCCAGATGGAGGGACGCCAGATCACCTGCAGTTGTGGTCCTTTCCAGATTTATCAACACATAGATGCAAAGGACAAAGTGAGAGGTCAGTACAGTCTGGACTTTGGGACCGGTAAGTGGGAGTGCCTGGCTTTTGACCCAGGGCGAGAAGCCTCTGAGGGCTGCAGTGCAGCCACCACTGCCATGTGGCAGCTTCAGCTCCTGGTCTGCAGAGTGTAGAGGGACTAAGCAACCAGTGTGAGGGGTAATTGCTCTTACTTTAACCTGCTTGGATCTGGATTGCAATCTAGGGTGGAGGTCCTGGGGTGTGTGTCCAGCTTGCCAGAGTGTGTGGACGATTCAGCAAGGGCTCCTAACTAATACCTCTGGCAGCTGAGAAAACCCCAGGGTTTTGGAGGGAAGCTCCCCTGTCTGGCAGCAGAGTCCTACTGTGGCAAAAAGCCCAAAAGTCAAGTAATTGAGCGCCAACATGCCCAGGCAAAGGAAACAAAGTAAACAGAAGAACCCAACATTAGACTCCTGTTTGGGGGACAAAAAGGATCAAAGCATGGAACAGGAGGAAGACAGTGAAGTGAGAACTCCTGCACCAAAAATATCAAAGGAAAATACGAGCTGGTTAAAGGCCATAGAGGACCTTAAGAAGCAGATAAGAGAAGTGGAGGAAAAATTGGGAAGAGAAATGAGAACAATGAAAGAAAATTACGAAATGAGAGTCAACTGCCTGAATGAGGAAAATAAGAACTTAAAAAAAGAGACTAACTCAAATGGCAAAAGAGGCTCAAAAAGGCAATGAGGAGAAGAATGCTTTAAAAAGCCAAATTTGCCAGATGGAAAAAGAATCTTGAAAGCTCAGTGAGGAGAATCATGGCTTCAGAATTAGATTGGAGCAAATGGAACCTAATGACTTTATGAGAAATCAAGATGCTATTAAACAAACAAATGAAAGAATAGAAGGTAATGTGAAATATCTCATGGGAAAAACCACTGACCTGGAAAACAGATCAAGGAGAGATAATTTAAAAATTGTTGGACTGCCTAAAAGCCATGATCACAAAAAGAACCTAGAAATCATCCTCCAAAAAATTCTCAAGGAAAATTTCCCTGATGTTTTAGAACCAGAGGGCAAAATAGAGCTTGAAAGAAGCCACTGATCACCTCCTAAAAAAGATCCCAGAAATAAAACTCCTAGGAATATTACAGCCAGGTTCCAAATTCCCAGATGAAAGAGAAAATATTGCAAGCAGCCAGGAAAAAACAATTTGAATATTGTGGAAACACAATCAAGATAACCCAGGATCTGGCAGCTTCTACCCTGAGGGATCGAAGGATTTGGAATATGATGTTCCAGAGGGCAAAGGGATTGGGATTAAAACCAAGAACCACCCACCCAGCAAAACTGAGTATCATGTTTCAGGGGAAAATGTCGTAATTCAGTGGAATAGAGGACTTTCAAGCATTCTTGATGAAAAAACCAGAGCTGAATAGAAAATTTGACATTCAGATACAAGAACTAAGAGAAACATGAGAAGATAAACAGGGAAAAGAAACCATAAGGAACTTATCAAAGTTGAACTATTAACATTCCTACATGGAAAAACTATAATTGTAACTTTTGAAACTTTTCTCAGTATGAAAATAGTAGAAGGGAATGTGTGTGTGTGTGTGTGTGTGTGTGTGTGTGTGATAAGAAGGAATGATAAAAGGTGAAATTAAGAGGTGAGAAAGGAATATAATGAGAGGAGATGGGGAAAGACAGAATGTGGTAAACAATCTTGTATAGAAGAGGCAAGGAAAAATATTTACAAAGCAGGGGAACAATAGGAAGGCAAAAGGGAATTTGTGAAACTTATTCTTATTGAATTTGGTTCAAGTAAAGAATGAAATACACATTAAATAGGTTATCTCACCCTACAGGAGAGTAGAGAGGAAGGGGATGAGAAAGGGGATGATGGAATGGAGGGCAGGATGGGGGGGAGTTGGAAGCACCCACTTTTGAAAAGGGATAGGATCAAAGTAGAGAATAGAACTAGTGGGAGGTGGGATTGGAGGGAGGGAAATATAGTCAGTCTGTTTCAACATATCAAGTATTTTAATGTTTCACATAAGCTACACATTTACAACCTATACCGAACTGCTTATCTTTCCAGTAATGGTGGGTAACAAGGGAGGAAGGGAATGAATCTGGAATTCAAATGTTTAAATATATAT
>NW_027186304.1:13590592-13609340 GCF_028583685.1 Petaurus breviceps papuanus
ATATATATATACTATTACTAATACTATTTTACATGTAGTTGGGAAATAAGATATACAGGCAATGGGGCATAGAGATCCACCATGCCCTACTGGAAAAGGTAAAGAGGGTATGAGAGAAGATATGGGAGAGAGCAGATTGGAGTAGGGGATATACTGTGGGACTGCTATTTGGGGCGGTAGGTAGGGGAAAAACAGGGAGAAAATGTGTAACTCAAAATCTCGTGTAAATGAATGATGTAAATCAAAAGTTAATATAAAATAAAGAAAAAAATAAAAAAAAATAGAAGTAAAGGTATGATGTTACAATGGAGGGGAAGAACCGGAAGGTAAAAGGGAATGATTCAACCTTACTCTCATTAAATTTGACTTAGGGAGGGAATGACATACACTCTAAATAGGGTATTCATCCTACATGAGAATAGAGTGGAAAGGAATGAGAGGGGGGATAATGGAGGGCAGGGCAGGTTGGGGGAGAGAGAAGTTGGAAGCACATACTTTTGAAAAGGGGCTGGGTCAAAATAGAGAATAGAACAAGTTGGGGGTGGGATAGGATGGAGGGAAATATTGTCAGTCTTTCACAATATATCCACTATGGAAATGTTTTGCATAGCTACACATGTACAACCTATATTGAATTGCTTATCTTCCCACTAAGGGTGTGTAAGGAGGGAGGAAGGGAAAGAATCGGGAATGCTGTTTTAAAATGAAATGTTTAAATATATATATATATATATATACGTATAATTATTTTTTATATTTAACTGGGAAATAAGATATACAAGCACTGGGACATAGAAATCCATCTTGCCCTACTGGAAAATCATAGGGTGGATGGAGGAGGATATAGGAGAGAGTAGATTGGGGGAGGGAGTATTCAGTGGGATTGCTGTTTTGGGGTGGTGGAAAGGGCAAAGATGGGGAGAAAATTTGTAACTCAAAATCTTATGGAAATGAATGATATAAACTAAAATTAAACATAAAATTTAATTTAAAAAAGTATCACCTACCCAGAAAAACTGAGTATAATACTTCAGGGGAAAAAATGGATATTCAATGAAATAGAGGACTTTGAAGCATTCTTGATGTAAACACCAGAGCAAAACAGAAAATTTGACTTTCAAATATGAGAATCAAGAGAAACATGAAAAGGTAAAAAGGAAAAAGAAATCATAAGGAACTTTTTAAAGTTGAAGTGTTTACATTCCGACATGGAAAGGTTTTTGTAACTCATGAGACTTTTCTCAGCATTAGGATAGCTAAAGGGAATATATATACACAAAGGGAACGGGGTGAGTTGAATATGAAGGGATATCTAAAAAGTCAAATTAAGGAGAGAGGAATATATTGTAATTAGGAGAAAGGGAGAGATAGAATAGGGTAAATCATCTCACATAAAAGAGGCAAGAAAAATTATTTCAGTGGAAGGGAAGAGAGGGTAGATGAAAAGGATTGAGTCAACCTTATTTTCATTGGATGTGCATTTAGGAGGGAATAACAAACTCAATTGGGTATCTTACTCTATGGGAAAGTAAGGAGGAAGGGGATAAGTGGGGATGGGGGATGACAGAAGGGAGGGGAGATTGGGGGAGGGCATAGTCGGAAGCAAAAACTTTTGAAAAGAGACAAGGTTAAAAGAGAAAATAGAATAAGTGGGGAGGTAGGAAAGGATGGAAGTAAATATAGGTAGTCTTTCACAACATAACTATTATGGAAATGATTTGCATCACTACACATGTATAACCTATATAGAATTATTTGTCTCTCAATGTGGGTGGGGAGTTATAAAGGTAGAGAATATAAAACTCAAAGATTTTAAAAACAACTATCAAAGGGGTGGAGCCAAGATGGTGGAGTAAAAGCAGGGACTTATTGAACTCATCCCCAAACCCCTCCAAATACCTGTCAAAATGACTCTAAAATTTTTCTTGAGCCACAGAACCCACAAAATGACAAAGTGAAACACATCTCTAGCCCAACAGCCTTGAGGACTGACAGGAAGGCAATATTGCATGGGACTGTGAGTAAAGCTTAGTATAGCATGGGTTGTTCCAGGTGTGACAAGAATGAAAAAGTCCTCAAGGGCCTAAACTGTTGGCAGCTATTTCTATTTCCAGACCTCTCAATCCACAAATGCTGAGAACAGTGTGGAAGATGTGGGGGAACTCTGTGGGATCTGGGTAAAAGGGAAACACATGGTCCAACCCCAGCCCCAGGCCAGCAGGCAGAAAAGTGCCCTAAGGTCCTAGAAGCAGAGGATAAAATAGTTATCAAAACAACCAACTGAATACTTCTTGAAAGAGATCCCAAATTGAAAACTCAAAGAAATATTGTAGCCAGATTCCAGAATTATCAGATCAAGGAGATAATACTGCAAGCAACCAGAAAGGAAAAAAAAAAATCAGATATCATGGAACTACAGTCAGGATCACACAGGACCTGGCAGTTTCTACAATGTAAGACTGGAGGGATCAGAATATGATATTTTATAAAGCCAAAGAACTCAGACTACAACCAAGGATCAGCTATCCAGAAAAATTGAGCATATTCTTTCAGGCAAGGAGATGGTCATTCAGTGAAATAAGAGACTTCCAGAACCTCCTGATATAAAAGCCAGAGCTCAATAGAAAATTTGATCTCCAAATACAAGGCTCAAGAGAGACATAGAAAAGTAAACAGGGAACACACACACATGCACGCATGCATGTACACACACATGTTAATTTAATAAGAGCAAACTGTTTACATCCCTATATGGGAAGCTGATACCTGTCAATATTGAAAATTGTATAATTATCATGACATTTAAAAGGGATAGATAGATAGATAAAAGGTATATAAATTAACTGAAGTGATGATAAAAAACCTTATTAAGGGGGGGCAAATGTAATGTAATGGGAGACGAGGAAAGGAGGAGGCAGAAAAGGATAAATTATGCCACACAAAGAGGCATAAAACCTTATTATAGTAGAGGGAAAGAAGAGAGGGAGATGAATATTATATTAGCTTCACTCTCATTGGTTTTGGTTCAAGGAGAGAATACATAATCAGTTAAGTATAGGATTCTATCATGAAGAGACATAAAACTTACTATAACAGAAGGCAAGGGCAAGGAGCATTGTATGAGATTTTTTCTCAGTGGTTTTGGTTCAAGGAGGAAAGAACATGCTTCATTAAGTATGAAAATCTATCATGGTTCTACAGGCTGTAGGAGGGGAAAGGGATAAGAAAAGGGGGTACAGTTGGAAGGAAGGGAAGAAGTAGTAAGAGGAAAGGGTAGGAAATGGGAGAGTGGTTGATTGGGAGGGAATACTGAGGGAGGTGTTGGTCAAAAAGAAACCTCTTAAGGAGGGGAAGGGAGAAGGGAGAAATAAAAGCATAAACAAGGGAGGGAATAGAATGGGAGGAAAGACACAGGTAGTAATAATAACTGTGAATGTGTATGGGATGAAATCTCCCATAAAATGGAAGTAGATAGCAAAATGGATTAAAAACCATCATCCTACAATATGCTGTCTACAAGAAACACATGTGAAACAGAGGAATACACACAGAGTAATGGTAAAAGGCTGGAGTAAAACATATTATGCTTCAGCTAAATTTAAAAAAAAAGGAGGGGTAGGAACCCTTAAATCAGATAAAGCAAAAGCAAAACAAAAGTCTAATTAAAAGATAAGGAAGGAAATTAAATCTTGCTAAAAGGCACCATTGACAATGAAGCAATATCTTTATTAAACATATATTCACTGAGTGGTATAGCATCCAGATTCCTAGAGGAGAAGTAAAAGGAGTTAGAGAAAGAAATAGAAAGCAAAACTATACTAGTGGGGGGTCCTCAATTTCCCCCTCTCTGAACTTGATAAATCTAACCTCAAAATAAAAAAGAAAGAAGTTAAGAAGGTAAATAGAATTTTAGAGAATGTAGATATGATAGACCTCTGGAGAAAATCAAATGGGGATAAAAAGGAATACACCTTCTTCTCAGTAGTACATGGCACATACACAAAAATTGAATATATACTGGGGCATAAAACCTCACAATTCAGGGCAGAAAGGCAGTAATATTAAATGCATCCTTTTCAGATCATTATGCAATAAAAATTATATGCAATAAAAGGATATGGAAAGATAGGCTAAAAATTAATTGGAAACTAAATAATTCAATCCTAAAGAATGAGTGGGTCAAACAAGAAATCAAATAAATTACCATTAATTTCATTTAAGAGAATGTCAATAATGATACAACATAACAAAACTTGTGGGATGCAGCAAAAGCACCTCTTAGGGAAAATTTCATACCTCTGAATGTATACATGAATAAAAGAAAGAAAATGGAGACCAATAAATTGGGCACACAGCTGAAAAAGAGCAAATTTTAAATTCCCAATTAAATACTAAATTGGACATAGTGAAAACCAAAGGAGAGATTAATAAAATTGAAATCAAGAAGACTATTGAACTAATAAATGAAACTAAGAACTGGTTTTATTAAAAAAACAACAATAAAATTGATTGACCTTTAGTCAGTTTGATAAAAAAAAGAAAGAAGTAAACCCAATTATCAGTATCAAAAATGAAAAGCATGAATTTACTTCCAATGAAGAGGAAATTAAAAGAATAATTGGTAATCATTTTGCCCAATTGTATGCCCATCAATTTGACAATCTTAGTGAAATGGATGAATATTTACAAAAATATAAATTGCCCAGAAGTAAAGGAAGAGTAAGTAAAATAATTAAATAATCCCATCTCAGAAAAAGAAATTGAACAAGCAATCAATTAACTCCCTAGGAATAAAACCTCCAGGGCCAGATGGATTTACTAGCTAATTCTATCAAACATTTAAATAACAATTGATCCCAATACTTTATACACTCTTTTGGGAAAACTGGAGAATAAGGAGTCCTACCAAACTCTTTTTATGACACAAATATGGCAATGATACCAAAATTGGGAAGAGCCAAAACAGAGAAAGAAAATTATACACCAATTTCCCTCATGAATATAGATGGAAAAATTTTCAATAAAATATTAACAAAAAGATTACAGCAAAATATCATGAGAATACATTTTGATCGGGTAGGATTTATTCCAGTCATGCAAGGATGGCTCAAAAATAGGAAAACTCAATATAATTGATCATATCAATACCCAAACTAGTAGAAACCATATGATTATCTCAATAGATACAGAAAAAGCTTTGACAAAATGCAACACCCCTTCTTATTAAAAACACTGGAAAGGACAGGAATAAATGGAGTCTTCCTTGAAATTATAAGTAATATCTATCTGAAACCTCCAGTAGGTATTGAATGTAATGGACATAAGATAAAAGCATGTCCAATAAGATCAGGGGTGAAACAAGGATGACCACTATCACCCCTGTTATTCAATTTGGTATGAGAAATGTTAGCTGTAGCAAAAAGAGAAGAAAAACAATTAAAGGAATTAGATTAGGCAAATAAGAGACTAAGCTATCACTCTTTGCAGATGATTGTAAAGCCAAGCACAAGCAGTTTTCCAGAGGTCTGCTGCTGTGAATAGCTTTAAGGTTCTGATCACATAGTATAGTGAATTCTCCATTTATTCAGCAAGAAACCAAAGCAAAATATTCACAAAAACCAAAGTACAACTGTAATAAGAATGTAAATTTTAAAGATCTTCCCTGCCCCTAGGCTAATGGGCACCTGAAGCCTGGGGTGGGGGAGGCTTGTTTTTCGGTAGATACTCCTTGATTGGCCAGTGAGTCAATGAGGTTGTTACATTCTCTGAGCCAGGAGAAGGCTATATAAGCCCTGATGTGTAGCTTTGTTTTGGGACTCACTTTGAGAAGTGTTCTGTGATTTGATCTGAATTCTGGGAAGCCGCTGTTGAGAGTCCCCCGGCTTTGAAAAACCCAGAATGTGGAAACCCAGATGTTGACTGGGTATGGATGTAATGGTTGGACAGTTTGGAAATCTGTCTACTTGATGTTTCTGTCTTGATAATTATGCCTGTATACTTTGAGGTTCAGGGTGCTGACCTTTTCTCCTGAACAAGGTAAACGATATATGTCTGACTGATTAAAGTAAGCTTGTTAACCCATTTTGAGTTGCTTTCCTTTAACAAAGCAGATCCAAGAACCTGTGGTAGCTGCAAACCCTGAGGACTCTTGGGGTGCTTGCTGCTACAACAACATTCACTGTGTTATAGTGTAACAACTCTTTAGTAAAGTGGCCACACAGTTTTAAACAAAAGATATCATTCAGTAATTCCTTAAATCAATCATCCTAAAGGAGTAAATCATCTTTCCCACTCCAGGTCACATTGTCTTAATCACAGTCAGTCAGAAAGTCTTCTTTTTTCTTGATTAGAGACTAGCTTTCAATCATCCTTAAATCAATCATCTTCAAGAGGTACAAAGTACAAAGTTCTCCCACCCCTACTCAAGTAAATCATGATCTTGTCATTTCAGCACTAAGTACACAAAGAAAGGTCCTTTCATCTTGACTTGAGGCTGGCTCCCAAGTTCCATGGTTGCTCTTCCATGTTCCCAGAACTTGCCTGAATTCACCCCACTGTCACCTGTATTCACAATTAGGCATCCCTCATCTAAGGGTCCAGCTCCTCATCCAGCTCCCTTTCCAATTTCCATTCCGTACTGAAGCTCATAGTGACTAGTCCTCCTGAAGCCCTTCAGAGTTTCTGTTTCTGGGAATACAAAGCTTAACAGAGCCACAACAACATTCATTCACATTGTCAGCCCTATAATCTCAATTCACTTTCTTCCTTTGGTATCAAGACAAGTCAACAGACAGGGTGCATCTGTCTGACAAAGTAACACAATTCAAAAGATAGGATGTTTCTATCTGAGAAAGTAACAAAATCAACAGATAGAGTCCTTCTATTTGACAAAGTAACACAAACAACAGACAGAAGGCTTCTTTCTAACAAAGTGAAAAATATGACAAACCCAAATCAGAACAGAGTGCCAGACACTACAAATCTTGTCTTTCTCAGTTCTGTTCTGTTCCATTTGCATTTCCGCTTTTATGTGGTGGTTTTCCTTCTCATTCCACCCTTCCTGTTACATCAGCAAGTTCTTCCCACCTTCAAATCACAGGTGGGGCTCAAAGGCAAACAAGGTGCTATCTACTTAATAACTGAAACAAGGAGGCAAGTAATTTTTTTGCTTGCCATTACAATGATATGATGTTATAAAATGATATATGATATATGATGATATACTTGATGAGAATCAAGCAACAACCTACTTGAGATAATAAATAAATTTAATAAAGTTGCAGGATATAAAATAAACCTGCATAAATCCTTGGTATCCATATATTTTGAACAAAGTCTAACAGCGAGAAAAAGAAAGAGAAATTGCATTTAAAGTTACTGTAGACATTATAAAATATTTGGGAATCAATATGCCAGAACAAATCCAGGAACTATATTACACAATTACGCAACACTTTTCACACAAATAGTCAGATCTAAAAAATTGGAAAAAAAAAAACATCAGTTGTTTATGGCTAGCTTCTAATATAGTAAAAATAACAATTTAACCCAAGTTAATTTACCTGTTTAGTGCCATACCAATCAATCTACCAAAAAATTATTTTATAATTAGAAAAATAGTAACAAAATTCATTTGGAAGAACAACAGGTTCAGAATATGAAGGGAATTAATGAAAAGAAATGCTAGGGAAGGAAGCCCACCTATACCATATTATAAATTGTATTATATAGCAGCAGTCATCAAAACTACTTGATACTGGCTGAGGAAAAGAGCAGTGGATCAGTGAAATAGATTAGGTATGTGGACACAACAGTCAATGACTATAGTAATCTTTTGTTTGATAAACCCAAAGATTCCAGGTTCTGGGATAAGAACTCACTATTTGATGAAAACTTCTGGGAAAACTGGAAAATAGTGTGGCAGAAACTGGGCAGAGACCAATATCTTACACAATATACCAAAATAATGTCTAAATGGGTGCACAATCTAGGCATAAATGCTGATACTGTAAGCAATCTGAGAGAGCAAGGAATAGTTTAACTGTCAGAATTATAGAGTAGTGAAGAATTTATGTCCAAACAAGAGATAGAGAGCATTATTAAATGCAAAATTGATAACTTTGATTACAATAAACTGAAAATTTTTGTACAAATAAAATCAATGTAACCAAGATTAGGAGGAAAGTGGAAAATTGGGAAAGAATTTTTACAACCAGTGTCTCTGATAAAGGACTCATCTCTAAAATATACAGAGACCTGGGTCAAATTTATAAGGATACAACTCATTTCTCAATTGATAAATGACCAAAGGATACAAACAGGCAGTTTTCAGAGGAAGAAATTAACAATGTCTATAGTCATATTAAAAAAAATGCTCTAAATCACTATTGATTAGAGAAATGCAAATCAAAACAACTCTGAGTGACCATATCTCACCAGTTAGATTGGCTAAGATAAGAAAACAGCACAATGATAAATGCTGAAGAGGATGTGGAAAAATTGGAACACTAATGTATTGTTGGTGGAGTTGTGAGCTAATCCAACCATTCTGGGGAACAATTTGGAACTATGCCCAAACAGCTATAAAAATGTAAATACCCTTTGAGCTGGCAATGCCACCTCTAGGGTTATATCCCAAAGAGATCATACAAATCAAGGAGGACCTGTTATGTACAAAAATATTTATAGCAGCACTTTTTGTGGTGACAAAGAATTGGAAATCTAGGGGATGTCCATTAATTTGGAAATGGCTAAACAAGTTATGGTATATGAATGTAACAGAATACTATTGTGGTATAAGAAATGAGCAGCAGACAGACTTCATAAAGATTCTGATTGAGGATAACAGAACCACCAGAACTTTGTATACAATTACAGACACATGGTATCTTTGACAACTAACTTTGATAGACATGACTCCTATCAACAATGTAGGGTTATAAGAAAACTCCAAAAGACTCATGATGGAAAGGAATATCTATATCAAGAGAAAAGAACTACAGAGTCTGAATGCAAATTGAAGAAAACTACTTGTTCTCTTTCTCTCTTTTGTGTTTTGTTTTGTTTTGTTCCTTCTTTCTCCTTGTTCACTCCATTGGATATAACTCTTTTTACACCTTGACTAATGTTTAATGCAAAGGTGTTTGGAGAATCTATATAGGATTACATTCTGCCAGGGGGTGGGGCGGGGAGAAGAGAGGGAGGGAGAGAAAATTTGGAACTCAAGGGATTATAGAACTGAATGTTGTATGCTCAAATAAATAAATATAATTTTTAAATGCATGGCATCTTGGGGTGGGGGAGAGGAGAAGTGGGGAGAATATCTGGTACTGAAAATCTTGTAGAAATGAATGTTGAAAACTAAAAACCAATTAATTAACTAAAAAAAGTCAAACAAAAAGTTTGTTACATGCAACTGAGTAATAAGATATACAGGAAATGGGGTATAGAAATCTATTTTGCCCTAGAAGAAAGTAAGGGGGAAAGGAGTAAGAGGAAAGGGATAGAGAGGAATTATTTTCTTCAGTGAGCTTTTGGAGTTCCTTTTCCATTTGACCAATATTACTTTTCAAAGAATTCTTTTCCTCATTGGCTTTTTGGACCTCTCTTACAATTTGGATTAGTCTATTTTTAAGGTGTTAGATAAAAGGAAGGGCAGACTGGGGGGAGTGCTAAGCAGAATTAATGCCATCTTGGGTTGGAGGGTTGGGGACTAGGGCAGAGATGGGGAGAACATTTAAAACTCCAAATTTTGTGGAAATGAATGTTGAAAACTAAAAACAAATAAACAAATTATGATTTAAAAAGAGAAAGGAAAAAAATCAGATTTCCTTCACTGATTGGAAGTGTAAAATAAGTCTCTGACAGAAATTTTACTCAATTAAGAAAGAAGGCAGGGTTAAATCCTGGAATGGAAATGAAGATGACACCTGTTAGAAGAACTGTAGCTAGGAAGCACTTTGTTTATTTTTCAGTTTCCTGAAACAGAAGCTAAAGATAGAAGGACCCCAGAATAGAGAGGAACTATTTATTTCCCCTTGTCGAAGGGAGCTAGTTCCATTCATGCTAATAGTGGTAGCTATCTCGTCTGAGAAGACAATATAATCCAGTGACCAGATATAGACCGAGGTCTTTCCTCCTCTATCCAAGACTGGCCTGCCGTGGCCAGTTTGATCACTAAATAATAGAGATCAAATAAAGAAAGTTTGATCTCTAAAAGGGGAAAATGAACTTCATGCCTCTCTATAGCATCTGTGTTCTGTCTTTTGTATTTTAAAAAAGGTGTGTTTTTTCCCCTCTTCTCTGTGCTATGTTTGGATTAAGAGTCATATTTGTACAGGAGGAAGAGAACTAAATTTGGAATCAGAAGCTTTAAATTTGAATCTCAATTCCATCACTTACTATCTTTGTGACCTAGAGAAAGTCATTTAATTTCTCTTACCCCAGTTCCTTGATCTATAACAGAAGAAAGTTGGACTAAGTGATCTTTAAAGCACTTTTTTTCTATATCCATGATATAATGATCCTGAGATAGTAGGAAACCAAGCTGATGCATTAGATATTTTAAAAATCCTTGCTAAGAAGCTGATCTCTGCTTATTTTATAATCATGCTCAGCCTTTCACAGTTTGCCTATGACAATTTATCTTCTTTTTCAGACACATTCACTAGAAGCCCTAATATAATGGTTCCTTCATCAGAACACTAATAACTACCAGCAGTAATATTTTCCACTATCTTCTTTTGTCTTTTGAAGAGGAAGAAGAATCCTTCTTTTCTCTATGTCATCCATTCAACCACTATGTACCAAGATATTAAATTCAAAATATATACAAAGAAGATACAAAGTGATTTCTGTAGCGAGAATGCCAATGTAAAAGAAAAATCAAGACTGGGTTCTGGTGGAAAGTAGTAAGTGTACTGAGTCTTGGAGTAAGCTACAGATTCTATTCGGTGAAGATGAGGGCAATGTTTACTCCATGAATGGTGGAATGGCTGGGGAAAAGCAGAAAGATAGGAAATAATAGTGCTATGCACAGGAAACATCAGGTATTCCAATTAGACTAAAACTGGGAGTCTATGAAACAGAGGAATAAGCCTGAAGGGTAATGTTCCAATGCTCCTATCATGAAGGGAAGTTTTAATTCCAAACAGAGAAATCTTTATCCTAGAGGAATAAGAGAACCACTGGACTTCCTGAAGCAGAGGGGTGATGTGGTCAGATTAAAGCTTTGACACTATTTATTTGGCAGTTATGTAGGAAGCTGAATCAAAGAGAAGGGAGATTGTATGAAAACAGACCAATTATAAGGCTATTGCAAAGGTGAAGGTAAGAGATGAAAAAGTCCTGACCTAGGATGGTGAATGTATGATTAGAGAAGAAAGTTGTGAGATATTTTTCAGTTTGAAACTGCATTTATACAATGCACCCATGCAGCTGTTTGAAAAGCCCATTCACTTAATATCAACAAGTAAAATCAGGAGCTATAGAAAAATTAAAATGGAGAAATGAAATAGGCAAATGTGCATCAGGATATATGAGAAAGCCAAATTGTTCATCGTATTCTATTCAAATTACAAGAAAATTTATAATGGAGAGGTTAAGTTGACCACTTCAGGTAAAAAAGATTAATTGGGTTCTTATGTAGGATTTTCTAAGGATTTTTTTTCATTTTGCAAATTTTATTTTATTTTTTCCATTTTAAAATTAAATTTTATATTTATTTTTAGTTTATATCATTCATTTCCATAAGATTTTGAATTACAAATATTCTCCCTATCTTTACCCTACCCACCACCCCAAAACAGTTATCTCACTGCATACCCCCTCCCCCATTCTGCTATCTCCTATATCTTCCACCATTCCCCCTCTGACTTTCCAGTAGGGCAAGATGGATCGCCATCCCCCAGTGCCTGTATATCTTATTTCCCAGTTGCATTTAAAATAATAATAATAATAATACATTTTTAAAACATGTGATTTTAAAACTTTGATTTTATTTTGATATTTATTTGATTCTTTATCTTCCTCCCTCATGATCCACCCTTACTGGGAAGATAAGCAATTCAACATAGGCTGTATGTGTGTAGCTACGCAAAACATGTCCATAGTGGATGTATTGTGAAAGACTGACTATATTTTCCTCCATCCTATTCCACCCCCAACTTGCTCTGTTCTCTACTTTGACCCTTCCCCTTTTGAAAACTGTGTGCTTATAACTAACCTCACCCCCAACCTGGCCTCCCCTCCATCATCGTTGTTCCCTTCTCTCCTGTAGGGTGAGAGACCCTATTTAGTGTGTATGTAATTCTCTCCCTAAGCCAATTTCAATGAGAGTAATGTTCACTCATTCCCTTATATGTTCCTGTTCTTCCCCTCTATTGTAACAGTTTTCCCTTGCCTCTTCTATATGAAATAATTTACCCCCATTCTGGCTCACCCCATCTCCTCTCATTATATTCCTCTCTCACCTCTCAATTTGACCTTTTAAGTATCATCCCTTCCTATTCAATTGATCCTGTGCCCTCTGACTATGTATACCTATACACACACTCACATATATATTCATATGCCTATATACATTCCTACATAGACACATATATGTATGTATACACACACACACACACACACACACATATATATATATATATATATATATATACTTATATTCCCGTCACCTTTCCTCATATTGCAAAAAGTTTCATAAGTTAATTTTTTTTCCATGTAGGATTATAAATAGTTCAACTTTGGTAAGTTCCTTATGATTTCTTTTCCATGTTTACCTCCTCATGTTTCTCTTGCTTCTTGTATCTGAATGTCAAATTTTCTATTCAACTCTGTTTTTTCTTCATCATGAAAGCTTGAAAGTCCTCTATTTCATTGAATGACCAGATTTTCCCCAGAAACATGATACTCAGTTTTGCTGGGTAGGTGATTCTTGGTTCTAATCCCAACTCCTTTGACCTCTGGAATATCATATTCCAAGCCCTTTGATACCTTAATGAAGAAGCTGCTAGGTTTTGTGTTATACTGATTGTGTTGCCACAATATTCAAGTTGTTTCTTCTTGGCTGCTTGTAATATTTTCTCCTTCCCTGGGAACTCCAGAACCTGGCTATAATATTGCTTGGAATTTTCTTTTTGGGATCTTTTTCAGGAGATGATTGGTTGATTATTTCAACCTCTATTTTGCCCTCTGATTCTAAAACATCAGGGAAATTTTCCTTGAGAATTTCTTGAAGGATGATTTCTAGGTTTGTTTTATGATCGTGGCTTTCAGGTAGTCCAATAATTTTTAAATTATCTCTCCTGGATCTATTTTCCAGGTCGGTGGTTTTTACAATGAGTTATTTCACATTGCCTTCTTTTTTTTTTCATTTGTTTGGATCTGTTTAATAGTATCTTGATTTCTCATAAAGTCATCAGCTTCCATTTGCTCCAGTCTAATTCTGAAGTAATCATTCTCTTCAGGTGAGCTTTTCAGATTCTTTTTCTATCTGGCCATTTCATTTTTTTAAGACATTCTTCTCCTCATTGGTTTTTGAGCCTCTTTTGCCATTTGAGTTAGTCTATTGTTGTAAGGTGTTATTTTCTTCAGTCAGGTTGTGACTTGCTTTTCATGATTTTCTTGCATCATTCTCATTTCTCCTCGCAGTTTTTCCTCTACTTCTCTTATTTGGTTTTTAAAATCCTTCTTAAGCTCCTCCATGGCCTGTAACTAGTTCATAATTTTCTTGGACACTTTTGGTGTAGGAGTTGTGACTTCATTGTCTTCCTCTTGTTCCATGCTTTGATCCCTTTTGTCCACTAAAAAAAGGAATTCAAAGTTGTATTGTTGTGCTTGCTTTGCTTCCTTTGCTTGCTCATGTTGCCACTCAATTACTTGGCTTTTGATTTTTTTTTCCAGAGTAGAACTTTGTTTCCAGAGGGGAGAGCTTTTCCCAAACCCCTGTGGTTTTCACAGCTGCTGAAGTTATTAGTTTGCCGCCCTCTCAGAAGCCCCCACATGCTCTGGCACATTAGTCACACACCCCAGGACTTCCACCCAAGAAAGAGAACCATATCCAAGCAGGTTAAAGCAATAGCAATTACCCTTCAGAATGGTTGCTTTGTTCCCCTACAATCTGTAGGCCAGGAGCTCTGAAGCAGCCATCTGGCAGTGGCTGCATAGTTGCTGCATCTCAGCCACTTCTCCCTCTGGGGGCTGAGGCTAGACTGCACTCTCAATCCCCCCGTTCCCAAACTCCACACTGATGTTTTACTTTGTCTTTGGCATTTGTGGGTTGATAATTCTAGAAACCGCCACAACTGTTGGTGATCCCCTCTCCTGAAGTCCCTCCAGCCATGGCTGGTCTTTGCTGCCATGAGGCTAAAACCACGAGTTCATGCAGAGCTGGGTTCTGCTCCCCATGTGCTATGATGGACCCTTCTTGCCAGCATGGCAGGCTTCCTTCAGTGGGAGATTTGTTTCTCTCTGTCACTTTGTAGATTCTGTAGCTCTAAAGTTTGTTTAGAGTCATATTTTATAGGAATTTGAGGTGGTTATGGGGGGAGCTCAGTGAGTTTCCTTCTTCTATGCTGCCATCTTCGCTCTGCCCCTGAGGATTTTTATTTTGAATAGCCCACTTATGACACAAGAATGGGGATGGATGGAGGAAGGGAAAATCCCTTAGATGATAAGGGATTAAGATGACCTTTGGACCACTGTCAGGTCAATGAAAGGAAAAATATTCCTGTCCAACAGGAGTAGGTTAGGGAGAAACCATGGGATTTTCTTGTTTGGAAGTAGGAGGTATTATGTGGAAAAGGATACATCTGTTTATGTAGTAAGTGAAGTAATAGGAAGAATGTTACTTTTCAGGGTAGCCTATTTCTTCCAATAATAATAATAAAATACTAGAGCTCCCTTCCTTTATTGGGTTAGTAATCATCTGAATTACATATTTCTAGGTAAAATCTGCCTAAAGTAACAGTAGATGTTTAACATTGTAGAACCAAATCATCTCGTATGTTTGGGGGGAGAGGGAGAAAAAGCAAGAAAAGAACAGGGAAAAAAGGCAAGGAAAGCCAAGGCAGAGCAAGAAAAGCCAGGGTAGTGGAAGACAGGGTAAAGGAAGGCAGGACAGAGCAGAACAAGGCAAAGAAAGGTGGAACAAGGCAGAGTAAATCAAGGCAGGTCAAAGAAAGTCAGGGCAGAGCAGTAGATAGCAAGGTGAGGAAAAGAAAACACCTGTCATTGTTTTGTTTCTGAAGTGAACAGTGGACAGAGCTGCTAAAATATGGCCTTCAGATGATATTAAAAATCAACAAAGAACTTTCTGAATGATTGCTACTTGTATGCAGAAAGTCATTTTCCCTCCAAACCAAATAAGTTATTAACTTTAGAATGAACAGGGGAATTGGCCCTCATTGTGAAGCAATAGTTTGCAACATTTATTATTTAAAAATAAAGCCACTTTCTATTCTACTAGGTATTTATAGTTCAAGGTTTCAGGTTTAAAACACAATGCTTAAAGATTGAACAGGCAATGTATGATATTTTTACTTTGTTTAGTCACTGGAACAACCATTTTTAAACCTGAGGGGGAATGTGTGTATGCATATGTGTATGCATGCATGTATAGATATATAGATACAGATAGATTAAGATTTCTAATTTAAGGATATACTTTTTTCTTCCATGAACCCCTGAAAAAGGTTATTGCTGTGATGTTGCCTGCAACAGTTTTCTAACTTTGTTCTTATCAAATATCACTGCATATATGCCAAATGATAGTACCAATATGGAAACCAATGCTAATAATGTTATTTTTTTTAATAATACACAATTCCTTCAAAAAGCAAATTGTCAACTATTAATGTCTGCTTCATATTTGCATTCATTTCATTTCATTCATTTATCCATTTTGTCTCCTAGGATTGTTCGTAGAATGAAGATTAGTTGGTTTGGTAAAAACTTTAGGAAATATCAAAAACAATATCAGAACTCCTGTCAGAAACACCAGCAGAACCAATTTGCCTAGAGTAGGTGTCCTTATTTAGACAACACAATTCTGATGACAGTAACATGTCAAATTCATTCATTTGGAAGAGGATATAGTGGGGAGAAAATTAAGAAGAGATAATTTTTTGAGATAAGTATAAAGTAGGTTTGTCTAAAGTACTGTAATTGAAAGCTACAGATAAGATTACAACATGACAATGCTTGATGATTTCAAGAATGGTGGTAACAAGAATCATAATATAGTTCAAAACAATCTGATGTAGGGAATCTTGAATTTATTGCATAATTAACATATTATGTTACATTATGTTAACATGACACTAAATAAAACTCAGTCACTGTAGCCATCATTGTGGAAGTCAGCCCTTATGGAAATAAAGCCTGGCAATTGTTTCTCCAGCTGATACAGCCCCACCTCTTCAGTAGCCACAACTATGGAAAACCAGGGGGGAAAGGAATGAATATGGTTTAAACAATGAAAATATATTTTTGCAAGATGAATTATCATCTGCTTTGCCACTGCGTCAAGACTACTTAACCTTTCCATCTGATTTGCAGTTGAAATTTCAAATATATATTGTTTCTACTAGTAAAAATGTCAGCTTTTAGGGAACAGTGGCTCTCTGGATTTTCTATTTTTATCCATAGCACTTAGTACAGTATTTTGCATATTAATAAGTACCTAATAAATTTTTATTCATCCATCCACCCATTCATTGCATTTAATTATATTTTCCCCTTCTTAAAGGGAGGCTATTTTTTCCCCACAGGATACTTCTGTCTTCCTTATTCGGTAAGTAGTTGTAAAGCAGTTGTAACGTTATAATGCATGTGGCTTCTCAGAATCTTTCTATGAATCACATTATGCTGTGTCCACATAGAGCTCATTTTAAAACCATGCTGTGCTGAATTGTCTTTCTATGGTTAGCTTTGAAATAAAGAAAAATAAAACATTTAATATGGACACATGAGGATTGGTGATCCAAATACCCAGCATAAGTTTGGAGATTCACACTCTATTCTATTTTACTTCTTGCCTTAAAACTAGTTTAACAATACAGATTCATGATTTCATGGTTCAAATTTGTTTTCACTCTGCCATCTGTATACACACCCCCACACACACATACACCCCCACACACACATATGTGTGTATATGTGGGAGGTGAATGTATATGTATATGCATGAATATATGATATATCTTCAAAACAACCTCTAATGTGTTGTTTTAGCTAACAGTATACCTTCAATATAACAAGAAAATAATTTATTAACACTGAATGATTATTTAGCCTCTTTTCTTGATTCTAATTAGTTATTCCCTAGATTCAAGGGATAACTCTGACGGGTAGAGGGTATTGGGCTTTCCTATTCATCCCTCAACATTTAACAGCAAATATTATCCAAATATAATTTAAGAGGCAGTGAGGATGTGTACTCTGTCAACGTAGGGAGTGGTATACTAACGTGTTGCAAAGTTGGCACAATCAAATGAACTTAGATGTGTGTGATTAGCTGTTTTTTCCTGAAGTTAGAGTAATTTTAGAATCACAGTATAATGAGAATTAATAAAATTAATCCTGGTACATCTCAGATGCTTATGACAATGGTTTGGGATTAGTAAAATGCAATTTTGGTTAATAAAACATCGCAGCTGCAATTCATGTCTATGTCTTCTTTTTAAATCATAAATATGTTAAGGGATTATTTCCCCAAATGAGCTTGGTAATTCGTTGGCTGACCCATGCTTTATTTAGCACAAATAGCTATTGTTGTTACTATTGTTTCTCAGTGGGAAAATAGGCATGGCCATAAATCTACAAGTGCCACAGGAACACAGGCTCTGCACAACTGTTCTGCCAGAAGTCATTTGAAATAGAAAATTCTACATTCAAAAGCAATGTAAAGAATAAAATAGTACCATTTCCTAAAATATTTAAATATTTAATTAGAAATGATTCTTTCAGAGATTTGATCAATAATGACACTTATATTATTATTTCATTTTCTCTTACAAAGTTATTACTCTTTTTGAAACTGTGAGAATTCACATATGTGAATGTATATGTATATGTGTGTGAATAATTTGTTGATTGAAAAGACTGATAGAAAACTAACCATAACTTTTTTCTTAAAAATTAATTTATGTTTTTCATTTACTATCTCTTTCAAATTAAATTTGGGGACAGTTTGATAAGGGCAATATCATCTTGGGGAATAATACTCATTAACAATTATACTGTTTTCAAGGCTTAAAGTATGCTTATAATTTAATACCTGAGCTCATATTGGAGTCCTCAGGGGAACAAGAAATGCTCCATACTTAATACTCAAATGCAAATTTTCAATCTTCTTTTTTCATCATGTACTCTCCTAATCATGTGATTTTTTTTTAACTTAAGAGAATTACATATAAGCTGACAGCCCAAAATAAGCTCTCTTCCTCTCCTTCTCTCTCTGTCTTTCTCTGTCTGTCTTTGTCTTTGTCTCTCTGTCTCTATCTCTGTTTCTCTCCCCCATTACCCCCTTCCTCCTCCCTCCTCCCTTCACCATAAGAAGAGGAAGGGAAGGAGTTCAGGGAGTTAATTTGTTAATTTAGTAAAAATGAATGAAAATATGAGGTTGCCATATATAGTTAAATTTGACCCAAGGAGCAAGAGACACATAGTCATTTCCTGGGGATATCTATCTATCTATCTATCTATCTATCTATCTATCTATCTATCTATCTATCTATCTATCTAT
>NW_027186304.1:13609350-13634139 GCF_028583685.1 Petaurus breviceps papuanus
TATCTATCTATCTATCTATCTATCTATCTATCTATCTATCTATCTATTTATCTCTATATCTATCTATATATGCATATATGTATATATATGGAAGTATTTTCTTTATAAGATCAAAGAATTAGAGCCACAAATGACAATAGAGACTATATAGTTCATGTTCCTAATTTTGCCAATAAGTAAAGTGATGTCAAGAGGGATTATGTGATTTTCCTAGGGTCATATGGATGATAAATAGCATAATAAGGATTCAAAAGCAGATTCTTTAAATTCAAATTCAGCATTCCTTCCATTTTATGACAATGTTTCATTTGATTGAATTTAAATAGTTCTTTTAAAATTGTTCACTTCTACTGAATTCATATTTTGTTAATCTCTAAAATTTTAAATATCCAAATATTTTTTTAGAAAAATTTAATTTAATAAAACATTTTAACCCAATATTCATTATACCACAAGACTAACTTGGTTAGTTATTTATTCTCTAATTTGGATTATTCATTTTTTTAGATTTATATGTAAAATTACTTTTCTTAGTAGATGAGTTTTTATCAATTTCCATTCATTCACTCTTTATTATACCAAAAATTATTTGGAATTATTTTTATCTAGCAAAAAAAGCAACATTAGTAATTATAAATGAGATTTATATCATAGCTTAAGGTCTGCAAAGGGTTTGTCATAGAAAATCTCATTTGAACTTTGAAAAATTTCTTGGAGATAGACAGTTTAGATATTTTTATATTAATTTTAGGGATGAAGAAACTGAGAGGTTAAATGAACTGCCCTTGGACACTTAGTCAAGGGTAACAGAGATGAGATATAAAGCCATGTCTTGTCTCCTTAAACTGAAAACGATTGTTGTTCCTTACCTTAAAACACACATATAAGGTACTATGTTCCTCCTCACACAGATGAGGTTGATCTCAATAATAAGATTAATGAATGCCTTTATACTCTATGAAAGAAAATGTGGAATAGTAGATAAAGGGTGGAAAAAACTTGGAGTAGTTCTGCCAATAGAAATTTTAAAAAATGTAATAATACTATGGATTTGACATATACTGTCTGGGGAGGGGGTGGGCAACCAAACAAACAAGCATAATAGGGGTCTGGTAGATTCCTAGGCTACTTAAGGTGGCATCATTCATGTGGAAGATGCTAAGGAACTTTCTTTCAGGAGACAGGAGAAGTGGAGCATTCTTGGATATCCCGTACCAGCTCTGACTTTTGTTGCATTTGTATCTAAGGAAGGAAGGGACATCTTCTTTCTCAGTTTGTAAGAGCATTTAGGAAGGTGGGAGGGCCATATCTGACAGTTCTTGCTACTCAATTTGTGGAGAAAGAGCTCTTCCTTTCAATATAGTAGAAGAATGTAACATATCGGGGTGGCCAGGTGGCTCAGTGAGTAAGAGCGCCGGCCCCAGTGTCAGAAGCCTAGGATTGGTTCCAGCCTTAGATACTTGGCACCCACACAAAATAACTGGCCATGTAACCTTGAGCAAGTTACTTAACCCCAATTGCTTAAAAAAAAATTGAAAAATAACGTAACATATTAATGCAAACTTCAATCCTAGACTCTCCCAGAAATAGCTTCCTATTGTGTTCCATGTAGGTGATACTTTATTAGATGGTCAGGGAATGCACAACATTTCTACATTATATAAACAAACAAACAAAAACCCTAAACTCCAAAAGAAGACACTATCCATTACAAATTAAGCACCAAGGGGGTAGAGCCAAGATGGTGGAGTAAAAGCAGGAACTTGCTTGAGCTACCACTCCAACCACCTCCAATACCTGTTAAAAATTGATTGTAAATAAATTTCAGTGCTACAAAACCCACAAAGTAACAGAGAGAAACAAATCTCCTGCTGAAGGCAGCCTGGAGGGCTGACAGGAAGTGTCTATCACACCAAGCTGGAAGTGGAGCACAGTGGGCCATGCTGGCACAGACCAACAGCACAGATCTGCTGGTATAGACCTCAGGGGACTGACTCATCAGCAGCTATAGCAGTTTCCAGACTTCTCAAACCATAAAAGGCAAAGAGAAAGTAAAAGTTCAGTGGGGAACTCTGCTGTGACTGGGTGAGAAGAGAGCACTGTCTGGCCCCTGCCTCCAGGGCAGCAGAGGTGGCAATGGTGGCTGCAGCTGCTGTCATGTGTTTTAAACCTACAGATTGTAGGGAGACCAAGTGACAATTCAGAGGGTAATTGCTCATGCTTTGCCTTGCTTGTATCCGGTATTACAGTCTTGGGTGGTTGTCTGCGGGTGAGAAGTGCTAGTCTGGGAGAGCTTGTTGACACTGTGGAGAGGCAGTCATTCTCACAGTTCTGAGGCAGGTGCCTAGAAAAAGTTCTGACAACAGCTGATCAAAACCACAGAGCACTCTCTACTCTGGAAGAAGAGTTCTACTGTGGCAAAGAGCTCAAAAGTCAAATGTTTGGCTATCAAGAAAAGCAAAAAGAGGAAGCAAAATCAAACTATAGAATTATTTTTGGGGGACAAAGATGATCAAAACAGAGTAAAAGAGGGAGACAACAAAGTCAAAACTCCTGCATGAAAAGCCTCCAAGAAAAATATGAATTTGTTTGGCAGCCATGAAGGAGCTCAAGAAGGATTTTGAAAATCAAGTAAGAGAAGTAGAGGAAAAAATGGGAAGAGAAAAGAGAATGATGCAAAAAAAAATCATGAAAAGCAAGTCAACACCATAGTAAAGGAGACCACAAAAAATAATGAAGAAAATAACACCTTAAAAATAGACTAATTGAAATGGCAAAAGAGGTCCAAAAAGTCAATGAGGAGAAGAATGCCTTAAAAAGCTGAATTTTCCAGACAGAAAAGGAATTTCAAAAATTCAATGAAGAAAATGATTCCTTCAAAATTAGATTGGAGCAAATGGAAGCTAATGACTTTATGAGAAATCAAAATACTATAAAACAGATAAAAAAGAATGAAAAAAATAGAAGGCAAAGTGAAATATCTCTTTGGAAAAATCATTGACTTGGAAAATAGATCCAGGAGAGATAATTTAAAAATTATTGGACTAGCCGAAAGCCATGATCAGAAAAAAAAGAGCTTAGACATCATCTTTTAAGAAATTATCAAGCAAAATTGCCCTGACATTCTAGAAGCAGAGGGCAAAATAGAAATTGAAAGAATTCAACAATAACCTCTTGAAAAAGATCCCAAAACGAAAACTCCTAGGAATATTATAGCCAAATTTTAGAGTTCCCAGCTCAATGTGAAAATAATACAAGAAGTCAGGAAGAAAAATTTGGGTACTGTGGAAACACAATCAAGATAACACAAGATCTAACAGCTTCTACATTAAAGGACTGAAGGATTTAGAATATGATATTCAGGAGGTCAAAGGAACTAGGATTAAAACCAAGAATCACCTACCACTTAAACTGTGTATAATACTTCAGGGGAAAATATGGATATTCAGTGAAGTGGAGGTCATTCAAGCATTCTTGATGAAAAGACCAGAGCTGAACAGAAATTTGACTTTCAAATACAAGAAGAGAACATGAAAAGTTAAACAGAAAAAAAGAAACCATAATGAACTTATTAAAATTGAACTATTTATATTCCTAAATGGATAAACAATAATTGTAACTCAAGAGACTTTTCTCAGTATGAGGATAGTTTTAGGGATTACATATGCATATAAATGTAGACATACACATATATGTATGTATAGGAGGATATATATGTGTATATATGAGTGTGTGTGTATGTGTGTACATGTATATAAAGACAGAGGGCACAGGATGAGCTGAATAGGAAGGGATGAAATCTAAAAAATAAAATTAAGAAGTGAGAGAGGAATATATTGGGAGAAGGAGAAATGTAGAGATAAAATAGGGTAAATTATTTCACATAAAATAGGCAAGAGAAAATTGTTACAATGGAGAGGAAGAGCAGGGAAGTGAAAGGGAATTAGTCAAACCTACTCTTATTGGATTTGGCTTAAAGAGGGAATAACATACACACTCAATTGAATATCTCACCTTATAGAAAAGTAGGGAGAAGGGGATAAGAGGGGGGATGATAGAAAAGAGGGCAGATTGGGAGACAGGGTAGTTCAAGGCAAACACTTTAGAAAAGGAACAGAGTCAAAGGAAAAAAAGAATAAATGTGAGGGGTTGGGATAGGAGGGAAATATAGTTAATCTTTCACAATATACTATGGAAATATTTTAAGCATTGAAGAAAAGTTGAAATAGCGGGGAAACACTAAAAAACAGGATCACTTTGGTTACCAAATCATTGTGCACCCATAGACAAAGTCTAGGAATTTTTTTAGGTATTTTGTATTATCAATTAATATGGTATTAAAGCCAGGTCTTTAGACAAAATCTAGCATACTCACCAACTCTCCAAAATATTCACTCTAACCTCACTTTAGTATTCAGAGAACATTGTATTTGTACAGTGCTCACTCTGGCTTAATAAAAGAAGCTTCAAAATTCAGAAAACTCACTTACTGTCATGTAGGAAATGTATTATGGCCATATGGATCTGACCTTTGCCTAGGTTAATGTCACAATTCACTCACTATGTGACACTGTCCAAACCTTCTGTCTCAACTAGTGACAATGAATTCCTTAAGCATGATGCACTTAGCATTTAGGAACCTAATAAAGTTCCCATCTCAGCCTACAAAATGCCAAAGTTTAAACACCAAATAAACACATGACTTTCTTCCTAACACTTCTTCCTCTCTCAATTTTCACTGATGGCAAAAGCAGTACTGTGCTATAAGAACAGTGTGACATTTGCAGTACAGACATCTGCAGGGCTTTCTACAGTGTTTTAACTTGAAGTGGAAGTGTGTTACATACTTTCTGCTAGAGCATTAGGAATGAACACCTCTCTCTCCCCTCCTTCTGTTCCCTGCCCTCCCCCCAGGTTACGTAGCACAAATTCAGTGACAGGTAAATGACAGGAGAAAGTCAATATTCCTAAATTAATATCCAAACAATAGCATTTAGATACCTTCCAAATGATTCTGAAAATCTCACAGTAGTGCTAACTGGAAGACGTTAGGTACATTTTCCTCAGATAGCCAGGAAAGACAGTCAAAGCTGCCAAAGACTAGATTTAAAAAATTATACAGGATGAGAAGGAAAAGCACAGAAAGTGGGTGTCATTCTAGTGGCTACTGGTGTATAAGATTCTGCAGAATCTGGAAATGGTCATGAAATGTCAGGGAACACCAGACCAGTCTCAGTAAGATAATCCCTTTTTCTCATTGCTTGTGTATCAGAGTGAAAACTGCAGGGTGGATTTTGAAAGGTTGGCACTACACCTCCCGTGAAGTTCTGTATACTTACTTTGACATCTACAAAGAATTTCTGACAAGAGAAATTCAGTTGCAGTTATTCAGCTGTCCATTGCCACTCTCTACTAAAAGCTAGAAAACCCATATTTTATTGCTTCCAAGATAAGTGAAAAGTTTTAAAAAATTGAAAGTTCATTTTATTTAAGATAAATAATTACACATTTCTATTGCAATTTAAAGACTTAAAGGCTGCTTTCATGAATTATCATATTCTTTACAATAACCTTGTGGGATAGTTATTATCATTTTTCCTCTTTTATAAATAAGGAAACTGAACCTCAGAGATGATAAATGATTTGCCTACCTATAATGTAAGGCATGATTTGAACTCAAGTTTTCCTGCTTGATGAAAAGGTTACAACAACAAAAAATAACAGAGAGTAAAGAAAGGACTAGAGAAAGAAGGATGCCAAAAAAAATCTTCATATTTTTACTTATAGCCATTTTTTAAAGAACTTCAGGGCCAATAATTCTTCCCTACAACTAACTTCTCCTCCTAAATTTATTTTATCTCTTATTATCACTACTACTCTATCATTTACTAAAGTTAAAACCTCTGGCGTCATATCTCAGAATCACATAAATCTCTTATCCAGAAGGGATTTCAGAAATCCATTCATTACTGCCTAGTAAATCCCTCTATAATATACTAGATAAGTGATCATCCAATGCCTAAATTGTATTCACTAGTGGTAGGACCTGTCATAGTACCATTTTCTTGAACCAGTTATACTTTATGACAGAGTAAAGTCAACAATAATTTATTAAGTGGCTACTGTGTTTCAGAAACTCTATTTAACTCTGAGTTAATGGATTTGGTGTCAGAAGACCAAACAGAACTGTAATCCCATCTTTGCTACTTACTGCTAGTAGGACCTTGGACAAATCCCTTTTCTGGGTTTAAGTTTCCTCACCTTAAAAATGAAATAGATAAACAAGCACTGGGGCATAGAGATCCATCTTGCCCAACTGGAAAGTCAGAGGGGACATGGGGGAGGATATAGGAGAGAACAGATTGGGGGAGGGGATATTCAGTGGGATCCCTATTTGGGGGTAGTGGGTAGAGAAAAGATGGGGTGAAAATTTGTAACTCAAAATCTTATGGAAATGAATGATGTTAACTACAAATAAACATAAAATTTAATTTAAAAAAAAGAAAGTCATTACTACAAGGAAACACATTAATTAGTGCACTATACTACATTCTCTTGAAAGAATGAACAAATGAATAGAATGCATAATTACTTCAATGGGAAAGTAGCTAAGCACATCCCATATGCCAAGAACTTGGATACAAATGGGAAAATGGAGATAATCCCTGCTCACAAGGTGTTCGCACTCTGATTTGGGTTAAACAAAACATGACAGAAAGTCAGTTGCAGGGCAGCTAGAAAGCCTCAAAAATGCTAAGGGTATACCATTGAAGGGGTGGCTAGGTGGCACAGTAAGAGCGCAGGCCCCAGAGTCAGGAGGACCTAGGTTCAGTTCTGGCCTCAGATACTTAACACCCACACAAAATAACTGGCAATATAACCTTGGGGAAGTACTTAACCCCAATTGCTTAAAAATAAAAGGTACATCATTGAAGGGTAGAACTTAAGGCCAGGTCCAGAAGTTTTATTTTTAATTTGTTTGCTTGAATATTATGTAGGCACCAAGGCTGATTATAAAGCATGGTGGTCCTTGATCTCCCCAGAATGTATGAAGCTGTTGGCCTTCATCAAATTCTAGCCCTTTGAGTCTTCAAGCAGTCTAAATTAAAGGAAGGCAAAGTGTTAGGGTGCCCCATTCACTAATCAATCCTAGGTTTCTAGGATGGTCCAAAATTTGAGGAAAAGATGATGAGATAATGTAAGGGGATAGAAAATTTACATTTTCCCATTATGGTAAGAATTTTTTTTAAGTAGGATAAGGGAGAAAAAAAATGGTGCCAGAGGAGTGCTAACAAAAAGTAATTTTATTTTAAGACCAGAAAAATTTACAAGTTCATTTGTCCAAACATTTAATGAACAACTAATTTCAATACTATACAAATTGTTCAGAAAAAAAAAGAAAAAAAGGAATATTGCCAATTTTTTTTTCTATGACAAAAATATAGTTTTGATTCCTAAACCTCAGAGAGCAAAAACAGAGAAGAAAGGTATAGATCAACTTCCCTAATGAATAGTGATGCCAAAAAAATTAATAAATTCAATAAAAGCAAGGAGATTATATCATTATATCACAAAGATCCTACACTAGGACCTGGTGTGATTTATACCAGAAATTCAGGGCTAGTTCAATGTTAGGAAAACTATAAGCATAATTTAACCTATGAACAACCACAATAACATGATTATTTCAATTGATATAGAAAAAGCCTTTGACCAAATTCTTCACCTATTACTATTAGAAACACTAGAAAGTGTAGGCATCAATAGAGTTTTTCTTAAAAGAGATAGTATCTATCTGAAAGCAACAGCAAGAATTTTCTGTAATGGGGATAAATAAGAAGGCTTTCTAAAAGATCATGGTTGAAATAAGGATGTCCATTATCATCATTATTATTCAATATTGTACTAAAAATGTTAGCTATTGTAATAAAATAAGAAAAAGAAATTTAGTGAATAAGCATAGGCAGTGAGGAAATGGAACTATCATGTTTTGCAGATGATACTATGGTTTACTTAGAGAACCCTAGAGTAAACTAAAAAAAAAACACTCTAAAGGATTAACAACTTCAATAGCTGTAGGATATAAAATTAACTCATAAAATAATTAGTATTTCTTTATATTACAAACAAAATCCAACAAGAGCGGACAAAAGGGGAAATTTTACTTAAAACAGTTACACGTTGTATAAAATACTTGGGGATTTACCTTCCAAAACAAAAAGGATTTATATGTACACAATTATAAAATACTCTTCATCCAAAGACAGATTTAAATAATTGGTGAAATGTTAATTAATTACAGGTTGACCAAGCTAAAATAATAAAAATGATAATTTTATCTAAATTAATTTACTTAATGCCACACCAATGTGCCGAAGAATTTATTGATCTAGAAAATATAGCAAAAATTTCATCTCTAAGAGCAAAAGATTGACACTATCAAAGGAATCAATGGGGGAAACACATGAAGGAAGGATACCTAGCAGTGCCACACCTAAAACTACACTACATTACAAAGCTGTAATCTTCAAAACAATATGGTATTGGAAAAAAGATGTAGTGATTGGTCAATGGGACAGATTAAGTACAAAATACACAGAAGCAAATGGAAACAGTAACTTAGTGTTTGATAAATCCAAAGATTCCCATTTATCAGGGCAGGAATTCAAAATTTGACAAAAATTACTGGAAAAACTTAAAAATAGTCTAGCAATAATTGGGCAAACACCAACATTCCACACTCAAATTCAAAATGGATACATGTTTAGATATAAAAGATGGTATCTTAAGCAAACTAGTGGATCATAATACAAAATGCCTGTCAGATATACAGATAGGAGAAGAGTTTATGACCAAACAAGAGATGGAAAGGTTCTCAGGAGGCAAAATGGTTAATTTTGATTCTATAAAATTAAAAAGGGTTTGCACAGACTAAATAAATGCTGCTAAAATTATTAGAACATCAGGAAATTGGGGGGGGGTCTTTGTAGCAAATTTCTCTAACAAAGGTGACATTTCTCAAATATATTGGGAAATGGGCTTTATTTATAAGAATAAGAGTCATTTGCTACTTAACAAATGGTCAAAGGATATTAACAAATAATTATCAAGGAAGAAATCAATAGTCACATGATATAATAATATAATTAACATTAATCCAACTCTGAGGTACCACCACACATCCATCAGATTAACTAAGATGACAGAAAATGAAAATGACAAATTATTAAAGGAATATGGGAAAATAGATACACCAATGTACTATAGAAGGAGCCATGAACTAATCTCATCCTCCTAAAGAGCAATTATGAACTATGCCCCCAAAGCTGTAAAGCTGTTCCTACCCTTTGACACAACAATACCACTACTATGTCTATATCCCAAAGAACACAAACAGAAAGAATCGTTTGTGTGTTTGTGTGTGTGTGTGTACTCTTTTTCTAGTGGCAAAGTATTAGGAACTGAAGAGATTTTCATGAATAAGGGAGTAGCTGAACAAGTTATAGCATATGAATACAATAGAATACTATTGTGGTAAAAAAAATGATGAAGGGGATGATATCAGAAAACTCTGGGAACACTTATGTGAACTGATACAAACTTAAGTGAACAGAAGCAAAAGGGCAATTTATATATTAACATTAATATTGTAAAGACAATCAACTGAAAATTTCATCAATGCACCACAATTCCAAAGGATTCATGATTAAAATATAAATGCTATTCACCTTCAAAAGGTGATCTGATGGACACAGAGTACAGACTGAAGAACAATTTTTATCTTTCCTTTTTCTTTCTTTTTTTGGAACATTACATACAGAAATATGTTTTACATGACTTCATGTGCATAATGTACGTTGCATTTCTTGCATCCTCTGTGAGTAGGGAGGGAATACGGGCCTGAAAATTAAATTAAAATAAAATCAAGAAATAAACAAAAGTATTTTGAAGTGCTTTCTCTCCCTTGACCACATCAAGAAAACTTGCTTCCTATCATCCTTTCAGTTTCCAATAGAATTAATTCGCAACGGCCACCAAATACATTAACCTTAAACATTATAATATGAACACAATAGCTTCTAATGTCAAAACAACTTTTACTTATGTTATCTGAATCCTGGCATGTGGTAAATAAATACCTTTATTTTCTTCTCCCAGTAGAGTCAAGTATCCAGTCTGTTTAGCTTGCAGTGTTCATTAAGTTCACAATTGTCTTGTATTTTGAAATTTCATCTAAATATTTAGAATTGTAGAGTAACTGTCAGTGGGGAAAACAAACATTTGTGCCCTGGAAGAGGTCATTGGTCTTGCCAGGAATGTATCATTTGACAGATTTGATGCGTGAGGTATAAATTCTAGTCCAAAACAATTGGCTAGAAGGTCAGGTGCATTTCCTTAAGCCAGAATCCCAAGATACCACACTATCACATAAAAAGCCATAGTTTTTCATAAAATATGTAGGGGACAGAGATGTCAATTGTGGTCTAAATAAGATGCTTCTCATGAAAATTATTTTTTTCCTTTTTAAAACAATTTTGCTTGGCAGGGTTGATGACTATTTTAAAAGAGAAATAGAACAGGAAAGGCAGTTGGACAGAACTGAGATGCATGCAAAGTTTATAATAATTAAGTTGAGCACATAAGGAAATAAGAAAATCTAGACCTCAAAATAAGAGATAAACCAAGTAAATGGTATCAATAGTGAAGAGGGTATAAATAGGAAAGAAGGCACTGCACATCATGCTAAAAGTCATATGATACAAGGATGCACTATATAAGCTCCTATATGGAAACAGAAGTGGGCCCAAAGGCAGGGAAGGGCCCAAAAGGAAAGTATTCTAAATACATTGAGAAAAGGCAGCACCTCTTGCTGAAGTTGAGAATAAGATGATGGGAAAGGCAACATTTCTCACATGAAAATATTTCCCCACAATCACCCAGTATGGTATTTTAAAGGGTACTCCTTTTCTAAGAATGTAACTTCTAGCAGTAATTAATTAATCTTCAAAATCAAAGCGTGGAGTATTGTACCATTCCTCCATTTAACAATATCATTTGTGTAGGCTCTTTTTGCAGTGTTAATCAAATCAACACCATTTCTAAGACTGCAGTGACTACTCAGAGAGTTTACCTTTCTAATGTTTAAGTCAGTGGCATTTAATTATAAAATGGGCATTATTTGTTCATAACTTCTATTTATTGTGTTTTTATTTAAATTCCTTATTAGAAAACAACACCAATTACTCTATTTGCCTTAGACTGGCTAGAGCAGTAAAAATGCTGCTTAATACACTGAATTGAGAATGGGGTGGAAAATATCTGTGTTTTTTGCCAATAAAAAATCTTTATAAAGCTTTCTTAAATACAAAAAAATAAAACCTAATAAACACTTATCAAGTTTTTAAATTATCTGTCAAAGTTAGAAACTATATTTTTTCTAATGATTATTTTAAGAGAATTCTGTTTTGTTTAAATCCTAGAGTATGTATGGGTATTTGTGTGTGAATTTGCACAATATATAATATTGACTTTTTGGTTTCCTTTGCTTTCTTCACAACTCAGCTCAAGTTCCATCTTCCACAAGAAGCCTTCCTCAGTTCTTCCAACTGTGAGTGCCTTGATCTATCAGATTGCCTCAGCTTACTCTGCATGTATCTTTTATGTATTCAATTATTTACAAATCATCTTATCCATGAAAATGTACTCTCCCGGAAGATTGATAGAGACTGTTTTCTTTTTTTCCCCTTCCTTTGTATTTCTAGCACTTAATAAACACAATGTATTAGGCTCTTACAAAGTGATTAGTAATTTTTTGACTGATGAGAAACAGAGGCAGAGAGAAAGAGATAAAAACAGAGAGATAGAGTGAGAGAGTAACAGGCAATGAGATAGTGACCAGAATTGCCAATGCATGCACGTCTGTTGGCATGCACACACACAGCATACACATATTATATACTTATGCATATACAAATATAATATGAAAAATAATGCAAATTTGTAGCATTCTAGCTTTCATGTTGGTCGTGTGACATTAAGGAAATGATATAAAGTGTCAAAAACTTTTTTACACATGCAAAATGGAATGGCTGTTAGTGCTTTGGGTACAAAAGGATGGTTGTATTGGAAGTATTTTTTTAAACTATACAGTCCTCCAAATATTAAACATATACAATTAGTTATGGTGGAAAGGCCACATAATGAGGAATTAAAAGAAATTAAAAGAAATTTGATTTTCAGTACTCACTCTTACCCTTACCAGTTTTATGAAACTGGTTGACTCTAGTTCTCATTTTAGTGATCAAATTCACTTTCTTCTTTTAAATTAGGATAGTACTACTAACAAAAATGGTTGTTTTCTCATATTAAAATTAGTTATTAAGTTAATATTAAGGTTTTCCCTTCCTATTTCCTTATTCCATAACCAGCCCCCATAGGTTATTCAACCAGTCTCTGAAGAATATTGCTGATAAATAAAATTACCCAAATCCTCGGTGCTTCTTGATCTTGGGTAGATATCCCTACCCAACTAGAAGACCTTAAAAACAGAATCCAGTCTATGCAAGGTCTTGCCCTTAGGAAACGAGCTGCAGTCCTTAGAACCTTTCATTAGAATTTAGGGGGACAAAGCTTTTGAGGAGGAAAACCTGCCAGAGTGGTATGGATAAAAATGGATTGTTTTGTTCAAATTGCTGGAGACAGCTGTGTCTCATGATCAGATCATATTGTCAGCAGGAGGAACTGAAGAGTTTTTGCCCACCTCCTCACTAATATGTCTACCCCCTTATCGATTGTTGACCAATCAGAGTTGATTTCCACCCTCAGGGATCTCCACTTTTCCAAAGGATTTTTAAACATTCAGTTTTCTCCAGGGGCATCTTTGGCTATGAGAGAAAAGATTGACTTTGATATATTGGTTATTTGCTAGCCATAATTAATAAATTGATTACCAATAACCCAGAAACAGAGTCTCTTGGACTTTTTTATTCATTATTCTACCTACTATCACGACCTCATATGGTTGTGGTGAAGAAAGTGCTTTGTTAACCTTAAAGTATATAATTATAATCTCAGAGGAATATATATGTATATATATATATATATATATAAACAGATAGATACACACATATGCATATATACACACATACATATGTGAGGGGGGGGGAGGCAGGGCAATTGGGGCTAAGTGGCCTACCCAAGGTCACACAGCTAGTAAATGTTAAGTGTCTGAGGCCAGATTTGAACTCAAGTTCTCCTGACTCCAGGGCTGGTGCTCTATTCACTGAGCCACCTAGCTGCCCCTTGGAATCAAATCTTTTCAAAGCTATTACTTTTAAGTTGCAGAATAAAGAAAATATATGCATGAGATTATGGTCCAATTTGCTACTGAATTCATCAGTCCATATTATCAAAGAATTTGAAGCATGACTTTGCCTGACTATTTTAAGTATGCAGTGAATAACATCAGAGTGTATCTACCTCTTCATTACTCAGGGCTGACTTCATATAATCTGTAGGACCATAAGCAGGTCACTGAAATACCTAATGCCCCGAGGTCACTCTCAAAGACAAAATGTTGGATGTAGAGCTTGGGAGGTCTGCATTAAAACCCATCTTCCAAAAGCACTCACTGCAGGATTCTAAATTAAATCACTTAGCATCTCTGTATATCTGTCACCAATGTTTCCTAACTGTAAAATGGAGATTGTAATAACCGCTTCATTGTGAAGCTCAAATGAGGAACTATATGTAAAGGATGGTGCATAGAGTAAAGCCTTACATAAATGTCAGCTATTCTTATTTCTGCTAACTGTATGGTATTACTTTTGTGTTCATTTAACCATCTGTCTATAGGAAGGTTGGAGGTCTAGTGAACAGAATGCTGTATTTGTAGTCAGGAAGACTAGAATGAGAAGCTGCTTTACTACTTCCTAACTATATGACCCTAGGAAAGTCACTTAACTTCTCTGTGCCTCATTTTCTCCATCTACAAAATGACAACCATAATGCATATATCTCCTGCAGTTGGAAGGGTAAAATGAAATACATTTATAATGTTTTATAAAGTGATGCTATAGAAATACTAGCTCTCTTCATCATCAGTTATTATTATTATCATCTTCATCATCATCAAAATTTCATAGGTCATTAAAGCAGTGGAAGAGCTTGGTATAGGGAAATGTCAGCTAGAACACTTTATGATTACCAAAAGTCCTCATACTTTCTAACTTCATCTCCTCTTTGTGATCAGAGCATCTTTAGTCACCTGTGCATTGGAATGATAATGATATTTACACAATGTTCTTCACAGCATTGTGAGGAAATTGTTTTGTAAACTGTACCATGCTATAAAAATAGAAATGAAAGATATTCAGGTGAGTTAGTGTAGAGAAAACAGTGAATTTACAGACAGAAGAAATTTGAGTATTTTTCTGGGATCCTACACTTAATAGCTATGCTGCTTTCACATTATGAGAGGAAATATAAAGGCTGAAAATTGAAAAATGGAATGTGACAAAAAGGTAAGGAGAGAGTAAAAAGAGGGAAAGGAAAGAAAGGAGATTTAGAGAAGTTTACCCCTTACCACAATCACAGTGCCTCTGCACTTAAAGCTTTGTGAGGGAAAACAAACTGAAGCAACTCTCCTCTTCTCTCTTTTCTAGACCCCCCCCCCCAAATGAGTTCCTTAACACTCATGTATTGTGGGGCAAGAATGAGAAGACAATTTTAATATGCTCTGAACAGAGTCTATAAAACCATGGCAAATCTGAAGCAGAACTTGAAAGTGTGACCAGGGCAGAACGAGATTGAAATTGGGTCGTTGGATTTCAGAATGTTCATATCATTTAGAGCTGGAAGTCATCTAGTACAACTCATTTTTCAGATGACGAAACTGAAATTTGAGATATTAAGAAACCCTGTCAAACAAGAAATAAGTACATCTAATTCTTGATTTATGGAAATTCACATTAAGCAGATTCAACTTTAAGTAAAGAATTTTGAAAGAAATCAACATTTCCCCCCAAAAAACCTGTTAACTTTATTGTACAGTACCGTGCTCTGTCTCTGCTTCTGCCCCTCAGCTAGCTGTTCCAAGGCTTTTCACCTCCATGCCTCTCCCTTGAAAAAACAAACTTTAAAAATCCCTCCAAGTGAAAACAGAAGAAGTGAGCCTTGGAGAGCCTGCTACTGGGCTGTGGGCTTGGTTTGAGACCTCTGATGAGGGAAAAGACCTTTTGCCTAGTTCTGCCCACCTGCCTACGTGTCCAGTAGCTCTGTTTCTGTCCCTAGGCCCTCATATGTCTTCCCCTTCCCTCTTCTTCCTTTAGTTTGGCCAGGCCCCCATGTGGCACACCACCAGAACTTGAAAAACATAGTAGATCTGTGATTCAGCTCCTCTGAATCCTAACGCAATGCTCATTTCTTGTTCCTTCCATTTGGTAGGGGAAAGTGGTCACTTATTTCACATAACAATAAAATTAAACATTGGCAAAATACATTGGATGATTTAATTAGCTATTTTAAATAGAATTTAGATAAGATAAAACCTTCAAATATTAGCTTAATAAGAATAAAACCTAATCTCTTTCTTTCATGTCTTATGGACAAACACCTAAGCCTTCAACTTGACTTTCTGTGTACATTGACATAACCTAAGTCTTTACTCCTTTAAACCAAATCATATAAGCCTTCCAAAGCTCTCTAAGACTCTCATGAAATTTCAGAAGGTATAATACCTTCTGTAATCATATTTTGCTTGAATTAAAAGTAAAGAAATTACTCTATCAGGGAGGCTAGGTGGCATAGTGAGTAGAGCACCAGCCCTGGAGTCAGGAGGACCTGAGTTGAAATCTCGCCTCAGACACTAAACACTTACTAGCCATGTGACCTTGGGCAAGTCACTTAACCCCTATTGCCCACACTTCCCCTCTCCAAAAAGCAAAAAAAAAAAAACATATCACAGAATAACTTACAAAAAAGGATTTATTAAATAATACATTCCAAATCCCTCATTTTACTGATAAAAAAAAAACAAGAACTAGACCCCATGGAAATATGTAACTTCATGCTCAAGTTACATTACTCAATTACAAATTACATTTACTCAATCCCATTAGTGGTAGAATAAGAACAAGACCCAAATCTATGACTCAGTCCATCTTTCTTCTACAGTAGGATATCTAACATGAATGAATTTCTTACCTCATTATGGTATAATATATCTTTTGAATGATTGTGGTCTCTGGATCTATACTTTGATTACTGTGAGGAAATCTTAGAGTCAAAATTTGTTCCAACACATTTATCGAGAGTTGACTAGACCATGAAGAGGTTCAATTATTTGCCTATGGTCACACAGACTCTCAATCAACTAGTGAATCAATAAATCAATAAGCATTTATTACTATGTGCCAGGCACTGTGCTAAGTGCTGAGGATACAAAAGGAGGCAAAGGACATTCCCTGACCATAAAAAGCTTATAATCTAAAGTGAGAGACAATATGCAAACATATATACAAAGCAAGTTAAATATAAGATAAATAGGAAGTATTTAACAGAAGGAAAGCACTAGAAGTAAGAGGGATTAGGAAAAGCTTCCTGAAAAATATGGAATTTTTGGAATATTTATGGGAGTTCAAGCATTGGGAATGTCAAGTTCCTGCCTAGTCTCACTATGCCACAGCCCTCTTTTGCCACATTAAATACTATTTTATGAATCATTTGTAGAACATGAATTTCATTAAATTCCAGAAAGAAAGGAGAAGCCAAAAAGAAACATCTCAAGTCTATTCAAAATATCCAAAGAACCATAGAAGTCTATTTCACCCATATGCATCACACTCCTTTATTTTTCCATCCATGCTTCTTTCTTGCTGAAATGAGACTTTGAATATTATCACCCTCAAAAAACCATCTCCTTCACAATGCTATTTACTTGCAAATGCATTTGGAAACACATTCTCTTCCAGATATTTCTAGTGCATATAGAACAAAGAAGTATTCCCCACCTGTCCCCTTTCTGCCTAAATCAGGAGACACAAACTCATTTCTAATTGCAAAGTGTAAAGCCTAGTGTGGTGTTTTTTTTTTTTTTAAATGAGACATGAAGATACGTCAGCCCTCTGCAAATTTTAGTTTATAAAAATGACCTTTCCTTAAACAAACAGCACTAGATTTGAAAGAATAAATTGGTCTCCATGTTATTACTTACCACTTAATATATTCCTTCTGTGCTTTTATGATAAAGCTCATTTTTTCAACATCAATACCCCAATTATGTAGCTCTTGATACTGGATTGTAAGACTGTTGACTAATAAATAATGAATGAAGAATATCTGCCCACCACTGACCAATGAATTTGCTTTCTTTGAAACTGCATTGCATCTGTGATGAACTAAAATATTGTTGGCTCTAGTCGAAGAGAATGGTTTTCACAGACAATGTGCCAGTCATCTAAGAGCATGATTGAAAATAACTGTTGGATTGGCATATTAATGATCACAGGAGACTGATGTAAATGTCATGAACTATTGGGAAAGAATAAACTGAGCATTAATACTACTCCTCATCTGTTCCCAGTGTGCACAGATAAAAATTTTATCACAACAAACAGCATGGTAGTTTGCATGAATTATTAAATCATATGCATACAAGAGGGTTAGTAATTAAACAGGAAGACTTACTGAGGATTATCACAACTGACAATGACTAGAGCCTGCAAAGTCCAGCTATAAGTCAAGAGACTAATGTGGATGATTGCTTTTAATTTGTATGACAATTTGTGAGTTATTAATTTATAACACTTTCAGATGTTGCCAGTGGGGAGTAAAATGTAAGATTAGTCTTTCAATATGTATATGTCAGACATGCACAATAAATGGTGAACATATAGCATTATTTATAGGCAATAATTTTATCTGCCATTTGAAATGACTATTTTAATCAACTATTAATTCAAGAATTTGAATTTTCTTTAAATTATCCCTTATGTTCTGTGCTTCACAAAGTCATCTAATATTCCTCCTGTTTAGATTGAAATACTCACTCTTGTGGTGTTTTGTGGTTCTTTTGCTAATAATTAATTCAGTGACAAGGTCCTAAATTTAAGTTTTAAGGACTGTGATATTTAGAATAATACATAATGAATTAATTCCAACATATATTGACCACACATGGTAAATTATTATGTGGTTCCTAATAAATTATCATCTGCCTAAATTCACTTTAAAATGAAAAAGAAAGGGGGTAGCTAGGTGTCCCAGTAAATAGACCACCGGCCCTGGAATCAGGAATTCCTGAGTTCAAATTTAACCTCAGACCTTAACACTTACTAGCTGTGTGACCCTGGGCAAGTCACTTAACTCCAATTATTTCCCCCCTCCAAAAAGAAAAAAAAAGAAAAGAAAAACCCAGATGAGAAAATTGAATATTAATACAAATGTATTATTTAAATATTCGTTATCAGCATGAAATTCTTACAAAAAGCATTATACAAAATCTGTCACCTATAGCAACACTTGTTCCTAGACTGTGGGTATACTTATTATTAGTAAATAAGGCAAATTATGATTGTGTGATCAGATCTTACTTGGAAATCTACACTGTGTATACATATTATATTATGTATGTGAGTATATTGTATATATAGAGAGAGAATATACTCACATGAACATAATTTGTGTGTATATATAAATAGTGTGTGTGTGTGTGTGTGTATACAGAGAGAGAGAGAGAGACAAAGGGAAAGAGAGAGACATGCAGTTCACAAAGGGCCATTGTGACTTAGTAAGCAAAGAACTGGTGACAAAGCTCAGAAGATCTGAGTTTAAATCTCACCTCTCCCACATCCTATCTATGGAACTCTGAGTGAGTCACTAAATTTCTTAGTGCTCGAAGAAATGATTATGATTATAAAGTTTCCAAGAAGGTTCAACATACATTAGGAAAGAAAGTTTCTTCAACAAGGAGCTTAGTGCTCTAATAAAATTATAAGTCTAATTCCTAACCCTACATATGGAAAACAATGTTCGTGTTGACCTCAAAGCAGTTGTGGTATTTTATCACCATAAGCAATGTCATATAGAGTAGTTAATATTGACCTTGCTTATAGATTTACATTATTTTACAAAGTACTATAACTCATATTTAGGATTCTTTTATCATCATTTCTATGAAAAATTAATATTAAGTATCTAATTGTTTATAGTATATTTCCAATGCTTGTATAAATAGCACTATGTAGACCTTATCTCTATCTCTAGCAAAATATAATCTAAAACAAACACCATAACCTAGGCAGATATGTAATATGACATACCAATGATAAAGCGTGTGGGGGAGTCAATTTTTGGAGTAGCAAGGTGTTTTTATCTAAGTGCCTTCATTGTATGGATTAAGAATAAAAATCCATTATTAAGGTGTAGCAGCAAGCACCCTGGTATGGCTCTGAATTTCCGAGAATACAAACAGAAGTTACAGGCAGAAGTTAAAAGCAGACAGAGAAACAGATCAGTAGAAAGGGTGTTCCAGCTATCTGACCATTACATCCATATCTAGTTAGTTACCAGAGAGGGAAACACCAAGATCTGGGTTTTCAAAGCCAGGGGGCTCAATAGCTGCCCAGAGTCTCATCTGGCCATATCACACAAGTTTTCCCAAAGTAAGCCCCAAAGCAAAACCTCACTTCAGGTATATATAGCCTTCTCCTGGCTCAGAGAATATAACAGTCCTCTTGACCCACTGTCCAATCACAAAGTAACAAGGTGTGGGCATTCCTGAAAAACAAGCCTCCCGCCACAGGCTCCATGTGACCACATTCAGCCTATTACGGGGCAGAGTATATTTTCAAATCAGGGAAGGTTCTCAGAATCACTTAAGTCTATCAAAGGGCTAAGGGGCAGGGAAGATCTTCAGATTCCCATTCCCATAACATAGGGAAGGATGTAGAATCTCATTCCTGACCATATTTAAAAAAATAAATAAAATAGAACTCTATTTTTCCAGAAAGGTTAGCTGTAGTTTTAAGTCACTTAGTCAGATGTCTCAAACTGGATCCATAGAAACTATATTTGTAGTGGAGTAGAAAGAAATCCTGTTAAATATGACATCAGAATCAGGAAGACTTGGGTTCAGTTCTCACCTCTGAACATGATGGTTGTGTTATCCAGAACAAGTCATATCATTTCATATCATTCTCCCTACCAATGAAAAAAGTCTGATCTTACACAAATACAGACATATATATTTGTGTGTGTGTGTGTATATATATACACACACACATATATGTATATATATATATATAAAGCACATGTATGTATGTTATATAAAGTATTAAAGAAGAGTGATAAGCTGGCACATTGATGGCCAGTAAGGAAATTTCTGTTTCTGAACTAAACTAGGACTGACTTGCTAACAGGAAATGGAGAGGTTGTATTTTGGATGCTCTTCTCAGTATAATTAAATGAAAGTTCTGAAACTCAGACTTTGATGAAACATATACATTACCTAATGCAAATATTTGTGGTATAATTTTCTCAACAGAAGGATCATTCTGGTATATCATTCTTATTCTCACGACTAATTAATATCATGCCTACTTGTACTGGTTAGTAAATTTTCCAATGTTGTAGTTGCCCTGTAGATATAGTCTAATGGTCACAAAGCCAATTTAGTTTATAAATATACTGGGTAGCAATCTATAATTTTAAATTAATATTTGAAGACTTAATTGCTGACTGGAAAAAGAGCCATTTCCATGGCAAAGTCTCCCAAAATAAGTGTTGCTATAGAGGCATACAAGTGCTATTTTATCATCTACATGCCATCTAGAATACATCCCATTGGATGCATAATTAAATTTTCATTCTTCTCAATGAAGGTAAATGCCTCCAAAGATAAAAATTCTGAGTCCTGTTCAAGCTTATAGCTTGATTTAGCTTGTTCCATTTACAAAGAACTACAAAACCAAAGTAAGAAAAACAAAACAATATTGATGAGAAATAAATTGACAGTGTGTTCTTATTTATCATGTAGAAGGAATGGCCTTCAATGGCAATTTGTATTCATAGACACAGTCTATGACATTATACACAGATACTTAGCTATTGTGATGAAGTAGCAAGATTCCTTAGATTTCTTCAAATTTACATTTTAAGATGTAAACCTTAGTGCTTTTATTTTATGTGCATCTACTTTGTCTGCAAACCTCACCTGTAATACATCAAAAAACTCCAGCTAAGTGTCCTTGAACTCCTCTAAATGGGGCCCAGTGGGATCCAAAATGGTACCTTCCACATTAAAATGTAAATGAGCATCCTTGAACTGTAAACCAAGATCATTTTATACAGGTGTTTAAATATAACAAGGCCTTAAAATCAATCCTTCAGGGACAGCTCATGTACCATACTTGCTGAGTTGCATCTCAGGCATAATGCTTTCCATATACGTTGCTTTATAGGTCCTGTGTAATAGTCACTAAACTATCTAGAAACCGTTCTGGTAAATCATATAAGAGGGTCTGTTATAAGTGACTTAAATGAGCATCCATTGCAGGGGGAAAATACACTGAGAGGAGCCCATTTAAGTAATTTCTATTTGTTCAACATATAATATCCATGTTATCCCATGCCTCTAGTGTATCAATGTTTACTGAGTTCTCCTAGGGGCAGCAAAGGACAACACACAGCAGGGCAGATGGGACATGTTTTCTGTACCTAAAAAGTTTACATTCACAGAGAGACAACTAATAAAACTGCCTGTGTTGTTAAAGACTGTTTTTGTCTTTATTGCTGTTGTTTTGTTATTTTTAACCACTTTTGCAAACAATTTACCCCAGTACATCTGAAGTGGTTACTTTATACCATCATATCATTTATCACTGCAAGGTTAAATAACCCAACACCTAACACCATAATACATGAAAGAGGAAGCATCTAATATCTTCTCTGAACTATTCATACACACATACATATATTATCAAGATAAATGATGATGATGGATGATTATAGCTAGTTTTTATATAGTGCTTTAACTTTTGCAAAGTATTTAACACATATCAGCATCTTCAAAACAACCCTGTGAGGCTAGCTATTTTTATATTCCCACTATACAGAAGAAGAAACCAAAGCAAAGAGAGTTTAAGTTACTTTCCCAGGGTCACACAGCTAATAAGTGTCTGAAATAGGATTCCAAATGGAATCTCCCTCACTCTAGGTCCAGTTTATTTTTTTTCCAGAGATTCAGCAGTCACTCTGGGGAGCCCTTTCCTTAATGCCTGCCCTTTGTTCAATTTGCAACAGGATCTCTCCTTCCTTACGGCCTTTCTTCCTCCCAGCTAGACATAATTCCTATCCTTGATCCAGGACCTAAATTCTACTACAAACTTTGGGGCCATTTCTCCCATTCCTAAGAACGATAGGCTCAGTGTTTCTATCACTTCCCCCTTTCCCAGCTCCATCATTTCAGAAATCATAACCTCTTTTACACTCTGTGATGAGCAAGAAATCATCAACTATTATCCTTTTGATAATTTGGATACTCTACAGGGACATGGCATCTATGTCATCTGACCCACTGGGCCTGAGTTCTTGCCCTACCATTAGGCCTATAGACCCTTAATATTGATATCTGACCTACTACCTCATCGTTGGGATCATTAGGCTTTTCCATATACCATGTAGCTAGCTGTACCCTATAGCAAGATCTGTCTTGCTTTTCTATTTCTATCCCCAGCACTTGGCTTAGTGTTTTGTAAATATTCAGCACCTAATAATGTTTTTAGTTGAATAATTCCTTGATTCATTCATGATTTTATAGTGGGCAAACACAGCCCTTTCCTTCCTTCCTTCCAAACTTCCTCCTTCCCTTCCTTCTTTCCTTCCTTCTTAAATTCTTTAAATTTGTAGAGATACAGCAGGAATTAAAAAAAAACTCAATGATTACTATTTATAATGCAAGAATAACAAATAGACAAGAGATTTTATGATAGTAGCTAATGAAATATCAAGTTTCAAAGCCACTAGTATAATCCTACAATGGATTTGTATTTATACTGATATAGGCACTCCTTCCATTGGTGCCAAAGGTATAAACTCCATTTAAAAATGACCAATTTTCCCATGATAATAATTATATAGGTCCTAAAGGTAATAACTAAACTCAAAAAATGCCCAGTTATTCCCATTAGAATAACTTCAGTCTGTGATCATGTTAAGATTATTTGCCAAGATTAAATGTTACATGAATATTTATGGAATTTTGTATTTTGTTGTGATTATACCCCCAAACAGCATAAAGCACAGTATTACATTTATAGACTCATCCCATATGCCATCCTCACATCCAAACACTTTAGTTGATACTTTGCTGAGAAGATTTTCACCATCCATTCTGGACCCTCTTGACTTTTTGGCCCTACATCTCAGTAGTAACTTCACCCATTTCCCCTTCTTTAGCTCTTATTTGAATAACATTGAAATTCCTTTGTTATTCAATACCCTCAGCCATCTGGCACCCTCCTCCCTTTCTAGTCTTACTTCATATTACTCCTCTATGCTCCAACCAAACTTCTGCTCCCTGTGTATTCCATGTGTTCTCCCACTCTATAGCTTTGATCATATCTGGGATACTCTCTCTCCTCTGAATCTGTTCAGTTCCCACTCATCCTTTAAAACACAACTTAAATGTCACCCTCACCATAAACCAGCCCTAATTTCTTAGACTAGTAGAAACTTTTCCCCAGTGTGGTAGAGTAGAAAGAGTACTGGGTGTGGAACTAGAGGATCTTGATTCAAATACCAGCTTTTCTACTTAATACCTGCCTGGTCTGAAGTAAGTCACTTAACCTCTGTAGGTATCAGATTACTTATCTGTAAAATAAGCAGATGTTAGACTAAATTCAGGGATAGGGAACCTGTAGCCTCGAGGTCACCTGTGGCTTCAGGTCCTTGGGTGTGGCCGTTTGACTGGGTCCAAATTTTACAGAACAAATTCTTTTATTAAGGGAATTTGTTCTGTGAAGTTTGGATTCAGTCAGAGGGTCACACTTGAAGCGCAAGAGGGCCACATGTGGCCTCAAGGTCAGAGGTTCCCCATGTCTGGTGGAGGAATGCAAGGATAAATGAAAAATAATTGATTAAGTGCTTACCTTGAGTATAAGATTGTACCATGTTCTAGTGATGCAAAAACCAAGATACCCTCTATTCTCACAAATTAATATTCAAAACACATGTAAGAGTTCTGAGCTCCAAGTAGTATGTAGTGGCCCTGTGGTACTTAGTGTACAAGAGCCAAACAGATCGTGATGCCTCTTCTTTAATGTCATTTCTACTGCTAAAGTTATGTTTATCTCTGATGTTGAGCAGCTTGACTGTATCAAAGTCTTTGGTAGTAAGAACTTTCTTTTCTAGGTATTTAGTCGTTTTGACTGCTAAGGAGGCAGGGTTACAGCACCCACAGAAGAACTACTGGGTCACACCTCCACAGGAGCTCATCCCAGAGACAGCGACTTTGGGAACTGGGCTGGCAGCAGGGCTGGTGTTCTGGGTGGAGGGACCAGGGAAATTTGCCCCTTTCACTGCTCTTAGGCTACATTGCTGCACGTTGGTTGCCGTTGTTGGTGGAGGTGGTAAGAAAAGCTAGTTCCTTCTTCATGGTGATTGCTCACTTAAGTGATGGCTGTGGGAATTGATTGGAAGCAGGGCTGGTAGTCTTAGCAGGGTTGTTGTTGCTTAGTCATTCAGTCTTGTCTGACCAACTGTCCATGGAGTTTTGTTGGCAAAGATACTAGA
>NW_027186304.1:13639139-13686645 GCF_028583685.1 Petaurus breviceps papuanus
AGCTCTAAATTTTCTACTCCTCCCTGTCCTCAACACCACCCTCCCATGCCAGCATGTAATCAGATATAGGTCCTACATATACCTCCACTTTAAACATTAGTCAAGTTGTCAAGAAGAATTAGAACCAATGGAATCAACAGCAAGAAAGAAGGACAAAACAAAAAAGAGAAAGAGCGAGCTGTTTGCTTCAATCTGCATTCAGACTCCGTAATTGTTTCTCTGCTTGGGGATAGCCTTTTCCACCACAAGTCCTTTGGAGCTGTCTTAGAACGTTGCATTGCTGAGAAGAACCCAGTCTGTCAAAGTTAGTTATCACAGATACTCTGTGTCTGTAATTGTGTACAGTCTTCTCCTGGTTCTGCTCTTACTCAATATTAGTTTATATAAGACTCTCCAGTTTATTATGAAGTCCATCTCCTCATCTCTTATGGCATAATCGTATTCCATTACGTTCATATACCACAACTTGTTTAGCCATTCAAAAAGGCTCATAGTCCATGCTTATATTTGGGAGGGGGGGAGGCTTCTACAGTTTTTTTTTTCCTATAATGAGACTCTGCCAAAATATGTGCAATGAATATATAATTAAACATTTTATGATTATAATTATGGTTTGATATGGTTACCATGAAAAAAAAAAAACTATGAAAGCCTTTTTTTTTTAATCCAGAAGTCATGGGTCCTAGTTTGTATTCTTTTTTATTGTTCTGTGATCCACCTAGCGGATACTCCATCAATAACCTACCAGTTCCATGGTAATGAGAGCACTTTCTCTAATTGTGCAATCACAGCCTTTCCATGCCTTTTCAGCTTCTGTGCTGTTTGTCCACATCTCCCCATAAATCTTCCATAAACAATCTAGGCTTAAAGACCTTTTATTTTTTAGTTCTTTCAACATTCTATGAACCATGGTTACTATTGGGTCATCCATCTATTACTGCTCTTACTTTTCTTTCCAGCCCATTTCTCTGATTGTAAATTTCCAGGATAAATGGGGGGAGGTTGAGAGGGAAGGAGGATTGACAGGGAGATGAATGGGAAGGGGAGGGAGAGGGACTGGGACAGGACAGGGAGGGGGATAAAAATCATTCATCACTGGAAGTTCCATACTCTAGTATAATCACAGGTTTTTTACTAGAAAGAAAAATGTATAAAGCACTTTATTAGTTGTCAAGACAGAAACTTTGCTGGATCCAGAGGACTGACTATCCCCTCTCCCACTCAAGGACCCCATCTTTGGTTTCATAAATGGAAACCTATGTTCACTTCTGGTAAAGTCTGGCTTCAAGAAAGGGGTAAGGCTCTTTATTATTATCTCTTGTTCTTTACATCTCTGTCAGAATTTAGACATGGCTCAGGTTAGAGTCTTTCTAAAAACTGAGTAGAAATATTCGCAATGTACAATATACATCTAATATAGGAAGGGCAACTATTTGTTTTTTTCCCAGAGAAAAAAATGATTGTAACATAAAAGCCTAATCAGCTTGCATTAACAAAGACTTAAAGCAAGATACCATAGCGCATAACTTGTATTACACATTTCCAGGTGAGTGATATTTAAAATATTGAAACATGGGGCAATTAGTGGGACAGCTGAATAGGCATTTCATCTCAGCGCTTCACTATCCTAATAATTCCCTCAAGGTCCATTGCTTCGAACCAGTCAGACCAAGACTTAGAATCATCTGTTTGTGACTCTGTTCTATTAGGAAGGCATATTTGCACACTCCTCCTCCTCCTCCTCCTTCTAACTCTGACTATAGAATTTAGGAATGCCAGGCCTCTCAAACTTGGTGATTTCCTCCATCTATATTGTGGTTGTTGTTTAGTCATTTTAGTCAATCAGGGAAATAAACAACCAGAAAAGGCAATCTGGGCCTGATTTCAGGCTTGTGCATGTGTACACTGTCATGTGTGAATATCTGTCATAGTTGCAGGGACAGTGCGGAGAAACACTTCCCCCTTTCCCACAGAAAGCCCAAGGAACAAAGTCCTACTCTACATGTTCTGGAAAGTAGGAGACACTGAGAGCATAAGGTACTTCAGCCTTTAAAATCTTGGCAAGGAGTGATTCTTCATAACTCAGCAGCCAGTCTTTTTTGAAAAAAATCCACCTGCTGCCATTGTGGAACTATTGCACTGCCCCATCACCTCAAATTTTGAAATCCTTCATCATTTAATCCCACCACATGGGTCCTCCACACGCGTGGCTTAGGGTCCTGCAAATTCAGATACAACAGGTTAATTTCCACCATTACCTAGGTGTAGGGAATAGAAAGAGACATTATTCAAGTACTGCTATTAAGGATCTTCAAATACAAGGGAATAGGGGAAGAGGCAAGAAGAGCAAATACAAAATAACCACATCACCAGGTAGAGTAAAATCAACACAAAGCACAGTTTCAGACAAAGTGCTGTAAGAAACTTGAAGAAACACCTGGCCGTGTAACCTTGAGCAAGTTACTTAACCCCGATTGCTTTAAAAAAAAAAAAAGAAACTTGAAGAAAGAGCAATCACTTTGACCTTACAGCGAGGGAGGCCAGGTAGAAGTGCTACTTTTTGAGTTGGTCACTGAAAGAAAGAAGTGATTTGAATTGATGAAGACTGGAAGAAAGGTAATAGACCCTAGGACTGGAATAAAATTGAGACAAGAGCATAAAGGATGATAAAATGGTTGGAAGGCAGTTAAGTTTGGCTGGAATGTAGATACTATTAAAAGGAGTAGCAAAATTAAAGGATAGATAGGCTGGAGACTACCTCTGAAAGGCTTGAAGCATCAGATTCAAGGATCTATATTTTATAATTAGACAAACTAAGAGTCATTGAAGGCTTTGTAGTAGAAATAGATCGATTTAATTATTGTAGATGTTGCAAGAATTAATCTATAAATCCATAAAAACAAACATAAGTTTGAGAGACCGAATACAAAATATATTTCATTCAGTTATAATGTTTGGTGGCATATTTGTGGTGTTAACCCCTAGCAAGGGGCATAGGCAATCCATTCTCTCTAAGCTGATTCACCCATTCCAATATGCCCTCATATAGTCAGAGAAGAATCACATATCACATTGCTATACTCAAATTATTTCAATATCTTAGGAGAAATCCTCTTGTAGAAAATACATTCCTTCTACTCCCTACTCACCATTCTAGTGGTTCTTGATTTAAAAAAGACAGTGATATTGCCATCAGAACTTACTATAATAATCTACCAAAGAGTATGACAAAAGCAATAAAAAAACTACATAATATTCACTATAAGCAAATGCTGTTATTGCTGACACATCAGTCTACATATGAACCTGAATCATTCTCTCACCAATGAATTCGATATTTGTAGGGAATAGTGGGTACATGTTTTCATAAATTTGGCATGGAGATAAATAAATGCAGAAAAGCCATGTGTTTGAGATACCTCACAACTATGGACATCAGCTTTTGATGTTAATACATTGAGGAAAACTGCCTCATGTAATGCCACTTCTTTGTTAAATTCTTCCTCTTCTGCTCCTGATCAGTCTCCTCCTGGACAAATCCTTGTCTCTCTAAAACTTATGGTACATTAACAAGATCTTTTAGTTCACAAATAATGCACTGCAAAAATATTATAGCAATTGAATACTATCATATACAATGCCATACTAATTGTACATTGTATAACATTTGTATACCTTGTTCAGCACTTCTTTTTTTACCCAGAGAATTGTAAATCTCAGTTAGCTGTCTCTCTCAGGGCAATGGAGAAAAACCCAGAAATGCTCTTCACTCACCTTAGTCTCATTCTTACTCATTCTCCACCATTTAATTACCTGTCAGCCAGCCAATTCAACAGCAAATCAGCTACAAAGCCTCTATTCCCTTTTCTCCATTTTCCCTCCCTAACCACAAGGGCCACAGAGAACAAAAGGCAACTCCGAGAAGCTTCACCTTTCTCAGACTATAGATGGTGCTAAGGGAAAATTCAACTGTTTTCTAACGAGATTAACCTTTTCCCAGCCAATTAGGAAAGAACCATTCTTGGCAGATGGCTGACTCTCCTGTCTTTGGATTCTTCACACAGCTACCTCAGTACTGAGTTTTCCACCCCCTGCTGAGTTCCCTCCTACCACTCCTTGATCATTCCAGTCAAATTCTACACCCTTTTGGCTGGTGCAAATTGATATCACCTGGTGCTCTGTGACTCACTTTCCCCTTATAAGGCTAAAAAAAAACCTCATGAACTCCCTTTTTCTGACAGTTTTAAAACCTTATTTAATCTTACGTTATTATTAAAACTTTGTGAGTTTTTACATCTTTAACCTGAAAAGCAGTTACATGGAAATGAATTGATGGACCACTATGCTCGGTGCTTTATTTCATCTTCAAATTGGGTCTCTATATAGTTCATCTCTGAAAACTGTTTATCCATAATGCAATGTACATTTTAGCTTTTAGTATGTAAAATTTCATTTGCTGCTTAAACTATTCATATATGAGAACATAACTTTACATCCTTTAGAAGGTGATTTAATCCTCTATACTGATGCAAAAGTTCCTTTTCTGTCCCATTCAGCAATCAAATTGCTCACCTTCTATCTGAAAATGGTTTCTCAACATATGGATTTTAGTAATTTTTGTGAAGCAGAAGTTATTTTTCTGTCCCTTTGAGGCACCAAAAATGTTTGCCCATGAAAGAGGCATTAATTTACATTATTCCAAATGGATTTATTTTTTCTTCTTTATGCAAAAGGGTTTTTTTTCCTACTCTTCTTTCAACAATCTACTCATTTTTAAAGCTGTGGCACCTTACATATATGTATTACTAATTTTCAAATCTACATAGAAGATTGTTGTGAAGAATAAAGCAAATTCACTTAAAAGCATGCCAGATTCATAAATGATTTTTGTCATTATACATTTCTCATTCAAAAATACTTACTAAGCTCCAACTATGTACTAGACACTAAAGATACAAAAAGAAAAACAAGATGGTCCCAGCCCTCAAGGAATTTACATTCTTTTGGCATGTACATGTATATAGTAGAGAATTTCTAACCTATATAAATATGATACTGAAGGCAGTTAGGTAGACAATAGACAAAGCCCCAAACTGGAGTTAGAAAGACCTGAGTTCAAATGTGACCTCAGACACTTAATAGCAGTTTGGCCCGGAGCAAGTCACTTAACCTTTGTTTACCCCACTCTCCTCATCTATAAAATGAGGATAATAACAGCATCTAACTCCCAAGTTTTTGCAACTATCAAATGAGATAATAATTTAAAACCCTTAGCACAGAGCCTGGCACATAGTGCTATGGAAAAGTTAGATGCTGTGTTTATTATTACCAATAATGAAAAATATAGATATTAGATAGTAATAAAAAGATATCTTTAAGAAGAAAGATAGCAATATGAACAGTTGGATTAGGAATGCTTCCATGGAAGAGTTGATATCTGTAATTTTAATGGGTTAAGATCTTCCCCACCCATTAATAGGCCTATGTGACCTGCTTTGAGCCCTGGCGAAGCTCACAGCTGTGATACATCCTGAGTCAAAGAGCTATTGGGGGAAGGAAGCTTCCTTGGTGGAAGCTTCATTGTAGGAAGGCTTTCACACCTTTTGCTAATTTCTAAGTAGGCTCTGAATCAGGAGGGTTGTGATGCCTTCTGGCTCTGAAAAGCTTGCATATATACTCTGAGTTGGTGTTTTGCTTTGGGGATTAACTTGTGAGAAAGATCTTGTGATTCCCTGGTCCAAATTCTGAGTTACTGTATGTTCAAAGCCCCCAGACTGCTCAGACATAAAGGCTCTCTCGATCCAGGGATGTATGTGCATAGCAATATTGCTTTGATTCAGGCAAAGTCCTATCTGTTGGTCTTTATTTCTCTGCTTGTATTTTTTCTGAAGTTCAGGGTGCTGACTTTTCCCATGAACTAGTGAATGTCTTTCCTACTAAAGCAGATCTAAGAACCTGTGGTAGCAGCCATCCTAGGTATGCCAGTATGGATGCCACTACCATATCTGAGTCAAGACTAGAAGGAAGAAAAATGTCTTGAAAGAAAGAAAAATAGAACCAATTCCTCAAATCTAATTATACTTAATTGGGCTAATTAGAGAAGGACATCAATGATCCATTGTAGAGAACATTCAGGAAAGCAAGTCAGCCAAATTTATTTACCCTGCCTTCTCATCTTGCCCTTTTCTTCCTCTTTTGCTTTCACCGTGCTAATATATTTATTTTAATGTGCAGCGTAGTTGATTTTTTTATTGTTTGACTTGTTACTAGACCCTTAGTTGTGTGTGTGTGTGTATGTATCCCCTACTAACCCCACAGCCTCACCTATCTCTAATACTTCTTTCTTCTTCTAGGGTTGAGTACTTCTCTCAGCCATAAATTGTTTGGAACCGTAACCATGTCCTTACCATACCACTCTTTGCTGGATCATGCTAAGGAGACAAATGAATTCAAAAGCAAGGGAATATTTTATCAAAACAAAATATCAAGGCAAAAAGCAAATAATTAAATCATCTCTCCCAGGGGTGGGAAATCTGCAGTCTCAAGGTCACATATGACCCTCTAGGTCCTCAAGAGAAGCCCCTTGACTGAATCCAAACTTCACAGAACAAATCCCCCTTAATAAAAGGATTTGTTCTGTGAAGTTTAGATTCTAAGGTCTGTGCTTGAGGACCTAGAAGGCCACATGAAGCCTGGAGGCCACATTTTCCATTTTCCCCATCCCTGGAATAGGTTCCATGTTCTATATTTACAAGGAATAAGTAACATCTTTTATTCTGCCTACTTTTCCTTTGCATAGTAGACTTAAGAATTCAATCACTTCAAAGTCATGGCAGCAATGAGATTACCTCCCATGCATTCTGTGTATACTTTGCATGTAACTAGTAATTTTCATTTAGGAAAATAACTTTCATGTTTCCTGTCTTTCCCATTAGGTTGTGAATGCCTTGAGGGCAGGGGATGTTTTTGATCTTTTTTGTATTCCTGCCACATAGCACAATGCCTAAAACATAATAAACACTTATTAAATTCCTTAATGACTGAAGAAAGTTACCGATCTGCAAGTTTTCTCCCATTTTAATGTCACATTAGGGCGATCTGGCATTTCGTGGCCAGCTGAAACTTGCTGAAGCCCTATCCTCTCTGGCTGATATTTATCCTTCTGAGGTAACAAACAGGTCATTGTTCTGTTTTCATTGAGCTGCTGCCTTCTCATCTCACACCACCTATATGTACTTCCAGCTCATGAGGAAGCTACTATGACTTGTAAGTGTATAGCCACCTGCTTTTCCTTTGTATGCTGCAGTTTCTCTCCTCTTCTGAAGTCTCTACCTGTTCTCTTTCCATGACTGCTATTTTCTTCCATTTGGACTGATGCTTTCAGGTGCAAGACACTCTGGAAGTTCTAGAGGTTTCTATAATAAAAAGTGGCTATGTCCAGCACTCACCTCAGTGCCTAGCACATAGGAGGAACTCAACAAATGTTTACTGATTGATAATTGAAGACTAAATGAAGTTGAAATGGAGGGCATCCATAAAAACAAAACAAAAAACCCCCCAAAACAGAGATTTTATCTCCTATATTACATTAGTTTGTGTGTTCTTTGAAGGAAAGGAATAATTTGTCATCTTTTATACTTACACACTACATGGTCATATTTTTGTTGAAGGCATTTCATAATGATCAGTTCTATTGGCTTTAGTTGAAATAAATGGAATTCTGATATATTAGAGTCACCATTTTGTACTGAAGCCAAATTTCCTACTTTGTACCTATTGTCTCTGCCTCAAGGATCTCAACCTCATACCAGGTTATGCCCCTTCAACATCCATTCAGCATGGGTTGCAAATAGGCAGACCTATACAATCAGTTGTTGCCTTAATGTGCCGAAAGAAAAGCAATTCTCAATTCTAAAAGCAGGGGGCTGACACAAAGCATGTTAGTGATTTATTTCAGTCCACTTACTGCTTTGCAAGAATTAGAGAATGGGGTGGCCAGGTAGCACAGCGAGTAAGAGCACCGACTGCAGTGTTGAGAGAGACCTGGAGATCGAATCCTGGGCTCAGACACTCAGCACCTACCCAGAAACACCTGGCCGTGTAACCTTGAGCAAGTTACTTAATTTAACCCCGATTGCTTTAAAAAAAAACAAAAAAAAAGAATTAGAGAATGGCTCAATAATGCTTATTAAACTTAGTTGAGCTACATTGGTCTTGTTGTAACATCATTTTAGGGAATAAAGCTAGAGATAGTAGTGCAAAAAGTTCTGTGCAAAGATTCAAAACCTAAATCTTTTGCAGCATCTTAAAAATAACATTTATGAAGTTTATGATGCATTGGATTTACCTTGCATTTTGCATTAAATATCTTAGCTAGGGACAGCAGCTGAAGATGAAAATGCATCTGCATTATGAAACTTTAACCTTCCGTGACATTTTAAAATTGTATTTTTGGCTGTCTGTATGACATGTTGTAGCTTTTATTTCAAAGGGCATTTCCTTTCTGTTTGTGAAAAGTATTATTCCTATGTGAGCTAAGACTAGCAGGGAGAACTACCATATACAAGGTCCAACTCTAGAGCAATGAAAGATTGTTTTTTACAAAAAAAAAAAACCCACAGAACCAATATGTCTAAATGAATGTGATTTCCTTTGAAGTAATGCCCTTGGGACACATATCCCAGTGTTTCTGTTTAAAATCTCTTTGGTAGTACTGTTTTGAAGTTGTCTTCAAAACTTCTTTACAAGATACACTAAATATTATTTTATCTCCACACCTCTTTTTTTAATCAAAAGTTATGATACCTAACTTGGCCTCATATTGTATTTTCAACTTTACCTTAAAGGAATTTTCATTATTTGAAAAAGTTAAAGAGTCTTGTAAAAGCTAAAGATATATATGCCACTATTGAATATTCATGGGAATATCAACAAAATCTACCTGGTAGACACCATCTACAGATGCCTCCTTAACTGAAGGACTCTTCTAGCCATCACAAGTCTTGGTTCTACTGTCATCCATGGCAGATCATTGATGAGGATCTATTTGGAAAGTATTATAAGCTAACATTATGTCATACCATTTTAATTATGAACTTGGAAAAAATTTTAGTGTATGTAATTCTCTATATTTAACACTATTCTGCTACATGGCTACAAAATCTCTACTCTTTGATATTCTTGTCCCTGCGATGGGGGGGAGGGTTACATAGATGTCTGCACAGTCAAAACCTTTTCATTCTTCTAATTATAAACCCCATCTTTAATTGACTTAGCCCTACTTGTCTTTAGTCCCTAACCAACTTGGTCATCCTCTTGTACTGGGACCTTTGTGCTCCTTCTTCATCCCCCCTTTCCTTATTTTGTTTTGGAGGTAGTTGGGGGTAAACAACTTGCCCATGGTCACACATGGATTGGAACTTATGTCATCCTGACTCCTAGGCTAGTGCACTATCACCTACATCGCCTAGCTGTTCCTCCCCCTTTCCATTGTTAACAAATTGTCCTTTATCCTAGATTTTTCTTCTCAGATACCTTCCAACTCTTCAGTTTGGCATTTAAAGCCTTTCACCCTAAGCTTCCAGATTTATTTTACATTAGTCCTCTTCTCATTTCAGTAAGTCATGCAACAAAAATTTATTAAGGCCTACTATGTTCCAGGTATTGTGCTAAACCCGCAGGTACAAAAAGAGGCAAAAGATAGACCCTTCCTTAAAGGAGCTCACAATCTAATGAGGGAGACTAAAAACAAGCTAAAATGTACAAACAAGTCAGATAAGTGGACAAATAAGAAATAATTAAAGGAAAGATACACTAATACTAAGAAGGTTGGAAAAGATTTCTTAGGACGATAGATTCTCAGTTGGGATTTCAAGAAAAGTCAGAGAAGACAGTAGGTAGAGATGAAGAAGACATGCATTTCAGGCATAGATTTCAGTAAGAAAAAAATATCTAGAACTGAGATGGAATGTCTTGCTTTTGGGAGAGCAAGAAGGTGGGGTATGAGGTCAAAGAAGCTAGAAAGAAGAGGTGGGAGAGGCTAGATTATGAAAGCTTTGAGTGCCAAACACAGAATTTTGTTTTCAAACCTGAAATGATAGCGAACCAGTGGGATCACATGGTCAAACCTGCACTTTAGGGAAATCACTTTAGCAAATGAATAGAGAAATGAATTGCAGTGAAGAGAGACTTGAGACAGGCAAACCCATCAGCAGGTTACTGAAATAGTTCAAGCATGAAGTAACGGAGACTGCATTGATTGGTGGTAGTGTCAGAGGAGAAAAGTGGGAGTAATGGTGAGATATTACAAGGGTGAAATTGACAAGCATGGCAACAGATTGAATATGGAGAGTGAAAAATAGTGAAGAGTCAATGAAACACCAAGGTTGCAAGCCTGAGGGGTAGGGAGGATTATTTGTCCTTGACAATAATAGGGAAGTTGGGGGATAGAGGGAAGGGTTCAAGGGAAAAAAATTATGAGTTGAGTTTTGAACATGTTGACTTTAAAATGTCTACTAGACATACAGTTGTAGATGTCTGAAAGGTAATTGGAGATGAGAAAATGGAGGTCAGCAGAGATTTAAGACAGGGTAGGTAGATTTGAAAATCATCAGCAGAGACGATGCCGTAGATGTTTAACAAACAACCTACTTATTGTTTTCTGAACTAAGCCTCCTATCTCCCACTTCTATGCCTTTGCAGATTCTGTCTTCCCCTATTCTTTTAATATACCCTCTCTTCACTCCTAGAACCATAGGCTTCTTTTCAGTCTCAAATTAGATGTTACCTCCTACTGGAAACTTTCCATGATCCTACCAGTTCTCAGTGTTATCCCCCTCCTCAAATGATCTTACATCAAATTTTCTCATAATTACTGATCTGTTTTCATGTTGTATTCCCCAGTACAATGTAGATACCTTGATAAATTGAGTTAATTAAATATTCAAAGGGTTGTTGATGTATTAGAGGCAAGAATTAAAGCCAAGTTTGAAGTTAAAAGACTGTGGAAAGGATTGCATTCATTTTCTGTCTGTGTGACTGTTAGGCTTTTTACATATCTGGCATATAATAACTTCTTGTTGAATTTGATTGGATCTTCTGGTACTCAAATTATGTTTTCTTCAGAAAACTTGGAAAGTACTTCAGTATTTGTGACTTTTACCATTCTGGCCACTCCTTCCATAAATATAAAACTGGCCTGGAGGAAGAGTTGGGATATTCATTACTCAGACAATGTCACTGCCAAATCCTCCATCTGTTAAGATCTCTTCCTTTGAAGTTCACACAATTTGATTGTCACTGTGTCCAGATCATCACAATTTCCCTTAATTTCCCAATGAAGAAAATGAATTTAATACCTGACTCGCATTCTTTCCACCTCAAACTCAGTCCTAATTCTTAACTTGAATATCCCAGTGCCACAAATTATTAGCCTCTTCAACACAACTCTTGCTCACCTACCTGAAAGAAGGCAATATCATGAGTCTCATCATTACTCCCAAACTATTATAAGATCTTGAAATATGGCATTTCTCCTCTATGATCATGATTTCCTCTTTGAGTCTAGTTTAAAAGTAGAGAGTATTTATATTGGATACAGTCATTAGAACTTTGCTTGTGTACAAATGTCATGCCTATCAACATTGATTTCATTCATCACCTTCAGTGTTGAAGAAATTAATAGAAATCCACTGGCCACGGAAGACAAGGAAAAGTGCAGCAACATAATTATGCTAGTACTGATTGTTTTGTATCTATGTCACTTGTTTGGGTGTGGCTAGTGGCATCCCCTTTCTTCCCCCATTCCGAGGTAGTTGGAAACTCATGTGCCACATGGTAATGATAATGGGAATTTGAAGATCTTCCCTACCCCTTAATAAGTTTAAGGGAATTTGAAGACCTTCACTGATTTGAAGATTTTCCCTGCCCCCTAATAGACTGAATGTAATCACATGGAGCCTGTGATGGGAGGAGTTTGATGAAGGGAACATCTTGAGCTTCCCAGCATGTTGTTGAGGTTCCCCTATGGACAATGAACCTAAAATTCTTTCTTTCTTTTTTTTTAATCTCCTTACTTACACGATTTACCTTGAATCAATCTACTGTGATTATCCTTACTTTCCATAGAGTGTACTCGAGACTATCCTTTGCCTTTAGTTGATATGTCATCTTTTTCTTCTTATAGATCACCCTTCCCAACCTCTGCTCCCAGTAGAGGGATCTCAAGATCCATTTAGACTCCTACCCATTTAGGCATTGCAGTACCATTCCTAATATCTGCTCTCAATTATATGTGATGTCACACATTATGATGAAATTTGTTTGAATTGAGTTTGTGTGTATGTGTGGAGTGGGGCAGGGTTCCTTCCTGGCACTTCTTGTCTATTCTTGGATTACACACACAAAGCACACACACACAGATGTAATATAATGCCTAGAACAGTCCTAGAACCCCTGAAAACATTAGCAAAGCCCTCTCCCCGGATTTCTGTAAACATACAACAAGAAAATCCTTCAGGGCTTCTGAACCAACAGAAAGGTTCCCAGACCCCTGCAACAACAGCACTGTCCTTCACCAGTGGACAGTATTCATTCTGTATGCAGGACAGTCTCCAGACCCCTGAAACAACAGCACTGTCCTTCACCAGTGGACAGTATTCAATGTCTGTCTGCAGGACAGTCTCAGAACTTCTTAGCGAACAGCCAGGTTCCAGGACTTCTTCAACAGGACTGTCTTTAACCAGTGGACAAATCTGGCAAAACAACATCAAAACAGACAGACAAAGTACCAGCAGACAGCCATGTCTCCTCAGTCCTTGGCAGCTCCGGGGACAGGTCTCAAAAGTCCAGGGCAATTCAAAGTGGCTCCCAGCAATCCCTCTCAGTCTCTCTCTCTGCCTCCACGTGGGTGCTACTTCCAAAAAAAGTTCTTCTGCCTCTCTCTTGTCTCTCCAAATCTAAGTCACCAGCTCCTCCCAGTTCAGGATTTTCTTTTCACATCAACAAGTCCATCCCACAGGTGGGATTACCAAGCTCTGGGTTTTAACACAATCAGTTTGAAAACCAAGCCAATACAGGGGAATCTTTAATTGCCATTACTATCACAACAGACAACTGAAAAAGTAGGGTTCAAAACCTGGAACCCAACTTCTGAAAGGCAGCTGACACCTTGGTTTGGTAGGGTTAGGTCAAAGATTTATTTTTTTTCCTTGAAACTTTCAAGGAGCAGCAAAAATTCTGCCTTATTAACGATTCAAGACTCTCATGAAGTTCATGATCTAATCCTTTGTGTTCCCACTTCTTCCAGGTAATCTGAAACAAACACAATTTATTGGTCCAGAAAAGAAATCACAATTGTTTGTGTTTTCACATAACAATTTAAATAGGCTTCATGGATAGCTCCAACAGTTTTAAAGCTATCTTATTACAGACCGTCTTTTAATACAATGTGTGTCTAAAGGTTTTCTTTAAAAGTCCATGAGCTGAAATGATCTTCTGTCTTTTATCAGTGTGCCTATTTAATTCCTGTCACCTCTTTCTTGATTGAGACATTGCATTATCTTAGGGACAATTGGTTTCTGTCATTTACCCATTATCAGTGTCTGGGAATTTAAATCAAGTAAACCATGTACCAAAAGCCAGAATGGACCCCAATGAGTTACTAAAACCAACAACAAATTCAATTATCATTTTTATTTTTTTATATAGACCAGAGCTGATAAAACACACTTGAACAAACATAAATGCATCTCCCACATAAAACTACTTTGAAACAGAGAATGCATTACTTATCAATATTTTATAGAAAAATATACATACTAAAGTTATATAAGTACTGCAAACTGTATACAACATAATACATATTTCATCTACATACACTATAAAATACACATGGATGTATACATATATGTATATATTTGTGTGTGTGTGTTTATCCATTATCCATCTATCTTTTGTCTGGAATCTGTGTCTGTCAAGCTACCTAGATAATCTCTATGGATATAAACTATTGAAACTTAATAATATTAGATCTTCTCCATACTAAACTGAGATTCATTTCGATACAATGGATTTTTCACCAGCATGAAACTTTATAGGACATTGATATCAGTGCCCTCATTGGTAAGACAATAATCCTGGCACAGTGGAAGAGCACTTGTGGCTCTGGACCTTTGTCACCATCCCCTTTGTGCTACTTATTTATTAACCTAGTAACTTGGGCAAGCCATTTATCATTAGTGAGATTCAGCCCCCTTATCTATAAAATTAGGCTGTTGGGCTAGTCAGCCTCTGATGTCCCTTCCAGGTTCTTAGTTCTATGATTCTGTTATAAACATGTGCAGTCTAGGAATAAACAATGTTTGTTGGAGATCCAGGAAGGTTTTCATTATCTTTATTTTACATTTATTTTGTTCTGAATAAATGGGCAGCCTCCTTTAAAAGACTACCCAGAATCAAAGGCAAACCCTTTTATGCTGCTTCCATTTGAATTTTGTGCCTTGTTCCTTCCTTCAGAACTGGGCTTGGTCCCAGTTCTTCTGGGCTATATTCTTTCTGACTTTCCCATTAAGCATGCATGTTAATGAAATGTTGGTGACCATCCCTTGACACCCAGACAGTCTGAGCCAGTTTAGCTTAGGCCCCTTCCAAGGGTAAACTTAATAGATTTCTTCTAACTACATGATTGGATAGGACCACACGGCCCTTACCGAGATTTATACCTTCCTGTATGTCCTGTGTGGGATATGTTTTTGAAACACCCATTGTTCCTATAGAATCTGTGGAAACCAAACTGTCAGCATTTCTCACAGTCCTTTGAGAGTCACCAAATAATTAGGTTAAATCTTCTCAAACTTCATTTAACTGATAAATATAACCAACCCCAACTCTCCTCCAAGCAGAGTAGAGTAAGGTGTCACAAACAAAAGGATCCTCTTTCCTCAGCTTCAGCACTTGCCACTATCCTCTTGCTATAAAGTGCCACAGATCAAGTGGTACGAATTAAATAATCTGTAAATTGTACCCAACTAAAAAGTAACCTTAAGCTGTAAAAAACAAAAGAACATTTGTAACTTTTTTAAAGAAAAATCCTTGATAAACTAGTTGAAAAAGAGAATGGATATGCATTCAGACAAACACATTTTTCAAAATCCAATTGTGCTAGAACATCAACATTCAACATATTTTCTAAATCATATTAATATTGCCTTCATTTGGATGGTGTGTGTGTGTATGTGTGTGTGTGTGTGTGTGATCCTAGCTGAAGGGTTCAAAAGGGAAGAACTTATGATTACTTATTTGAACCGGAAGCTCAGAGATCTGGATCTGAGCAAAGACCTTACTTAGAAGTCACTAAGTTCAACCCTTCTCGTTTAAGTGATGAAAAAATTGAGGGCAAGAGAGTTTGAGTGACTTGCTCATTTCCTAAGTATTAAGTGACTGAGCTAGAACTTGAAAACAGACACTGGCTCCAAAAGATGATAAAAAGGAAAGGGAATAAGCATATATTAATTGTCTATTATGTGCCTTTACACAGTGCTTTACAAATATTACCTCATAAGGTAGATGCTACTATGATCCCCATTTCAAAGCTGGGGAAACTGAGGGTGACTTGCCTAGGGTCACATAGCTGCAAATATTTAAGGTCTGATTTGGACTCAGATTTTTCTGACTCCAGTTCCAGTGCTCTATCCATTGTGCCACCTAGCTTCTTTGGGAAAAAAAAAAAAAGAAAAGGCATTGTTCTCTTCGTTGCACTATCATGCTCTGCCTTCCCAATTATCAGTTTTAATGTACCATAATTTTCACAGTCACTCCAACATAATCCCCACATTCATCTTTCATTTTTCTTTTCCTTCATTCCCCTCCCCCCATAAAACCAGTAACCAAATCTTGTGTATTCTATCCCCTGCAACATCACTCAAATCTCTTTGTCTCTTCTTAATAGTGCCATCACTGGGTTTTCAGAGGGAAATAACTCCTTCTCATTTACTTGGATGAACCTACCCAGTCTCCTAGCATGTCATTTAGCATTTTCATTATATTCTTCTATTAACTTTGTTTCTTCAGAGCAGAAACAGTTTGCAGGGTTGCAGATGATTATGAAGCATATATTAAATGTAAGGTAATGAACTGATTATGAAGATACAAAGTCAAAATAACAATAATGAAAACAACAATAAAGACCCTTGTTTTCAAGGAGTTTGCATTCTTCTAGGATACATCATCATCATCACCATCATCACTAACATTTACATGGCACTTTAAGATTTGCAAAGCATTGTGCTTATCTGATGTCAATTTAATCCTCACAAAAATCCTGTGAGATAAGCACTTTTTAATCTTGTTTTTTGAAGATAAACTGAGGCTCAGAGATTTGACCAAGATAAGGTAGCAAATACATTTTTACCTACATTTCAACGTCAATTCTTCCTGACTCCAGGTCTAACATTCTCTAAACTTTACCACATGGCTTCCTACCATACAGATAAAGAAATAAAATTTGAGGATGGAGAAAGAGCTATCAGGGTCAGCTTCCTGGATGAAGCTGCACCTCATTGTGTATTCCAGGTAAACAGGATGATTAGGGAGAATACACATTGGCAGGAGATTAGTCCTATAACCTCCTCCCCTACCCAAACAACCACCAATGTAACAACAAATTAAAAGGAAAAAAAAATTCAGGAAAATTAATCAACACATCCATTAAGATTGATTTCATATTCAATGTTCCAAACAGATAATCTCTCGATAAAGAAAATATGGAAATAAGGTCTTATGTCTTATCTTTTCGACTGTTGAATGCAGCTGCCCTTGCCTGATCCCAGGCTGTCAATTGCCTGAGGGCAAATTGAACCAGGTAAGAAAGAACTATTAAGAACAGTTTAAAAATAAAAGAGAGGAAAAAAAGAGCCCACATTATGACCAGGTGTTACTAGTGCTGAGGTTCCTCCAGACTTCTCTATCAGTTGTTATGCTTATGTTTTAGTTTATGTTATACTAATATATAGCTTCTGGAGAAGGTGCCTCCCAAGAGACTCCTTCCCTGTTAAAATATATTTCACCCTGTCACCTTCTGCCCTTCTTGCACTCTCTGATGCTGCCTGGTGGTCCCAGATTACAATTCCCTTGCCTTAGTTAAAAGCTCCTAATTTTTGCTATTTTGATAGTCTTCTTTATTTCAGACTGACAGGACCAAGCTTGATCATTGTAATTTTCTAATATTAAATTTTCCTTGTTGTTGTTGTTTTATTCACTTGCATTATTAGAGGTTTTGTACATGTGGTTTCCTAGTCCTGCTTACTCTGCTTTGTATCAGTTCATTTGTCATTCCATATTTCTCTACATTTCTTTCAGCTCAGTAATATTCTATTTCACTTATGTACCACCAGCTTAACTATTCCAAACTTGAGGAGCATCCAGTTTGTTTCTAGACCTTTGCTAATACACACACACACAAACACACACCTACACACACTGTAATGCAACAGCTTTTAAGGTTCTGCTTACACAGTATAATGAACACTCTATTCCATAACAAATCAAAGCAAAACATTCACAGAAAATCAAGGTACAGCCTTCACAATGTTACAACTTATCACAGAAAATCACAATATAGTATTCACAAGAGCTTATGTTTGGTTATGTTGGAGAACATGGACTTGGATGCAGCTTGTGAAGAATGGAGGACAAGGACAGACACTCCATCCAGAAGTATAAACTAGATTATTTCAATTCTCTTGGCACTAGGGAACTGGGAAAAAAATTTTGTGAGGTTTTTGCCTTGTTTTGTTTTGTTTGTTTTTCGAGGCTTACTCCAAAATCTTCCTTTATGGGGGAAAGGACTTCCAGGCCCTACACCTGTAGCTCCCAAAAGTTCACCTTTGGGTTCTCTTTTGCAACATTGGGAAAAAAAAACGTTCTCTGGAGAACTTAAGAAGAAAAAGTTAGTGTTTTTTTTTTTTTTGAAACACTGTTTGGCCTTAGTATCACCTAGAGGATCATGAATCACGTGCTGTTTGGGGGACTTTAAAATATAATACTCTCTTTTAGTTAGAATTATCCTGTTGCAGAGAAGGAAGATGGAATGAAGTTGCCTACTTAATGGTCTTTGTTGAACTTTCTCAGAACAAGGTTCTCAAGAAAGATTATGAGATGCTGAAGCTAGAGCCCCTCCACAAAGGGGCAATGGGAACCAATTAAATGACCCCCTTCCTATGGCTTCAGCCCCAGCCACTCCCCTCTCAGCAACTCCTGCTCAGGTCACAGTCAATAGTCTCACCGAGGCAGCTCCCCTAGCCTCTCTTCCTGTTTCCAACCCTTTTCCTCTAGCCCAACACCCCTCATTTCCTGCCTTGTACACCATCATCACCCCCATGATATCTTCTTCTGCCTCTGTGGTGTGAGAGTACCAGAAACTTGGGAGGAGGGTGCTAAACATAACACATTTCAGTCACAATCATAATATTAACTACTAATGTTCTAAATACAAAATTCTTACCCAATCACCAATGAATATAATATAGAAATACCTTAATTCTATTGGTCTTGACATAAATGAAAGTACATCAAGTATGACCACAAGTTCTCCTTAGAGAATCAAATAAAAGAGTTCATTTAATTGATTTTATTATGTAGCCAGATGCAACAAAAATAGCATAAACTCAAGGAAACTTAGTTCTTTCATTTTGCAAGGCCCATGAGAAACAAATGCACCATAACAACAATGAAGATATTTTTAGCTTATCTGTCGATATCAATGGCAAAGAATGTGAAGGTAATGCAATTATACAAAGAACTTGCTAAGACACTAGAAATGAAATTAACAGTGCTAGCTATAATAACTGATTACTTGATATAAAGCTGAAGATAAGAAAGGATGCCAAAAACATCTTGGAAAACTTGGTTAAAGAATAAGAAGTAACAGGCCAAAAAGCTTAGAGATTATATTGAAGCCTCACATCTATAGAAGATGAATGTTTTCTTTAATAGGCCAAGAGGGAGATGCTAAAGATAGTGAGCACTAAATAACAAAAACAACAACAAAAACCCTGAAATGGTTTTATACTCAAACAGAAAATGATTGCCTATTGGTATAGGAGTCATTGCTGAATCAGCTGTCTTTGTAGACTCAGTCCATAGATTGTTAGAATAAATACCACAATCAATACTAAATTAGGGGATAAAAGGATAGAAATGAGAAGAAAAGATGTGGAATTGAGGTAATTCTAACTTGGTTTACTAAAATAAGCCATGGGTATAAAAAAAATTGGAAAATGGAGAAAATGACATCTACTCTGAATATCTGAATATTTTTAAAAGTAGTTTCACTGATATCAACCAGATGCTAAGATAAAGCCTATAGACATTTTTAGCCACCATATGCTTGATCTCTTCCAGAATAGAGAAATTTACCCTGGAAAGGAAAATCCAGGTCATAATATAAACCTATTTGTATAATCTTTGAGGAGGTTGATAAAAGATTAATATAAATATTCTTTCCTAACAAATCAAGAAGCAGAGAAGATGAAGTGAAAAGTTTGTAGAAAGCTCTAAATTATGTGAAAGATTTAACTAATCCAGATCTTCAAAAGCACATTTAAGAATGAAAGACAAAAATATAAATGATCTATATATTAAAATTTCTATGACAGAGTTTTGGGCAGAGTCAAGATGGTGGAGTAGAAGCAGGGCCTCCAAGCAGCTCCGGCTTCCACTTTCCCCAATCCATGAAAAAGAGGACTCTGAACAAACTTTGGAGCTGCAGAACCCACAAAATGACACAGAGAAGCTAACCTCCCACTGAGGACAGCCTGGCAGGCTGCAGGAATTGACCAGCACAGGGCTCTGGGAGCCAAGCCCAGGCCCCTGGGAGCCAGGGGTTTTGGCCCCAGGGAGGACCTGACCAGCTGCCAGCTGGAGGGACTTCAGATCACCAGCAACTGTAGCCATTTCCAGAAATATCAATACATAAATGCGAAGGACAAAGTGAGAGGTCAGTGCAGTGCAGATTTTGGGACCCAGGAGTTGGGAGTATGTCGGCTTTTGCCCCCGGGGTGATAAGCTGCTGAGTTGCTGTGGCCATGCAGCAGCAAGGCAGCTTCAGTCCCTGGCCTGCAGAGTGTAGGGGGACCAAGAGACCAGTTTGAGGGGTTATTTCTCTTGTTTTCACCTACATGGATTTGGATTGTGGTCTAGGGTAGAGGTCCTGTGGCATGTGTACAGCTTGCCAGAGCATTTGGAGACTTCAGCAAGGGCAACAAATTAATCAATACCTCCAGGAGCTGAGAGAACCCCAGTTTTTGGTATGAAGGTCCCCTGTCTGGTAGCAGAGTCCTACTGTGGGAAAAATCCCAAAAGTCAAGTAATTGAGTGGCAACATAACCAAACAAAGAAAACAGAAGATTCCAACATTAGCTTCCTATTTGGGGGACAAAAAGGAGCAAAGCATGGAACAGGAGGAAGACAGTGAAGTCAGAATTCCTGCACCAAAGGCTTCAAAGGAAAATACAAGCTAGTTACAGGTCATAGAGAACCTTAAGAAGCAGATTAGAGAAGTGCAGGAAAAATTGGGAAGAGAAATGAGAACAAGGCAAGAAAATTATGAGAGTCAACAGCCTGACTGAGGAAGATCATACCTTAAGAAATAGACTAGCTCAAATGGTAAAAGAGGCTCAAAAAGGCAATGAGAAGAAGAACGCTTTAAAAAGCCAAAATTTCCAGATGGAAAAAGAATTTCAAAAGCTCACTAAGGAGAATAATTCCTTCAGAATTAGATTGGAGCAAATGGAAGCTAATTACTTTATGAGAAATCAAGATGCTGTTAAACAGATCCAAACAAATGTAAGAATAGAAGGCAATGTGAAACATCTCATGGGAAAAACCACTGACCTGGAAAATAAATCCAGGAGAGATAATTTAAAAATTATTGGACTACCTGAAAGCCATGATCAAAGTAAAAACCTAGAAATCATACTCTAAGAAATTCTCAAGGAAAATTGCCCTGATGTTTCAGAACCAGAGGGCAAAATAGAGCTTGAAAGAATCCACTGATCACCTCCTGAAAAAGATCCCAAAAAGAAAACTCCTAGGAATATTATTCCCAGGTTCCAAAATTCCCAGATTAAGGAGAGAATATTACAAGCAGCCAGGAAGAAAGAATTTGAATATTGTGGAAACACAATCAGGATAGCCCAAGATCTGGCAGCTTCTACACTGAGGGATCGAAGGCCTGGGAATGTGATATTCTGGAGGGCAAAGGAGCTGAAATTTCAACCAAGAATCACCTACCCGGCAAAATTGAGTATCATGTTTCAGGGGAAAATATGGTCATTCAGTGGAATAGAGGACTTTCAAGCATTCTTGCTGAAAAATCCAGAGTTGAATAGAAAATTTGACATTCAGATACAAGAAGCAAGAAAAGCATGAGAAGCTAAACAGGGAAAAGAAATCATAAGGGACTTATCGAAGTTGAACTATTAACATTCCTACATGGAAAAACAATAATTGTAACTGATGAAACTTTTCTCAGTATGAAAATAGTTGAAGGGAATGGAAACATATATATACACATATATATATATGTGTGTGTGTGTATACACATGTCTGTATATGAGGGTATATGGGCATATGAATACATATGTGAATGTGTGTATATATGTTTACAGATATACATAGATAAAGAGCACAGTAACAATTTAACAGGAAGGGATGATGCTTAAAAGGTGAAATTAATAGGTAAGAGAGGAATATAATGAGAGGAGATGGGGAGAGACAGAATGGTTTAAATTATCTCATATAGAAGAGGCAAGGGAAAATGGTTACAATGGAGGGGAAGAATAGGAAGGCAAAAGGGAATGGGTCAACCTTATTCTCATTGAATTTGGCTTGGGGAGGGAATGAAATACACACTAAATAGGGTATCTCACCCTATAGGAGAATAGGGGGGAAGGGTATGAGAGGTGGGATGATGGAAGGGAGGGCAGGCTGGGGGTGAAGGAAATTTGAAGCACCCACTTTTGAAAAGGTACAAGATCAAAGTAGAGAATAGAACCAGTGGGAGGTGGGATAGGAGGGAAGGAAATATAGTCAGTCTGTTACAATATATCTACTATGTTAATGTTTTGCAATAGCTACACATGTACAACCTATACTGAACTGCTTATCTTCCCAGTAAGGGTCGGTGACAAGGGAGGAAGGGAATGAATCTGTAACTCAAAGTTTTAAAATCAAATGTTATACATGTGTATATATATATATATATAAACTATTATTAATACTATTTTATATGTAATTTGTTAATAAGATATACAGGCACTGAGGCATAGAGATCCACCATGCCCTACTGGAAAAGTCAACTGGGGTATGAGAGACAATATGGAAGAGAGCAGATTGGAGGAGGTGCTATACTGTGGGGCTGTTGTTTTGAGTAGGGGAAAAACAGGGAGAAAATGTGTAATTCAAAATCTGGCGGAAATGAATGATGTAAATCAGAAGTTAATAAAGCATTTGAAAAATGAAAAAGAAAATTTCTATGACAAAATCTAACAACAGTGAAGCAACTTCATTTTTACTGTAACATCTCTACCCTTATATGAAGGATAACTATTGGGCAATTCATGAGCTCCATTGGTATCCATAATGTCAAGAGACTTTTAGAAAGGAATTCTGATATTTTGAGTAATCCTGTAGAGGACATGAGGTAGCTAAATGACTCAGTGGATAGGGTGCTATGCCTAGAATCAGGAAGACCCAAGATACTATTAGTTGTGTGACCCTAACAAGTCACTTAACCCCTGTTGCTTTAATCCACTGGAAAAAAAAATGGCAAATCATTTGTATCTTTGCCAAGAATCTTAGCCAAGAAAAACCCATAGATTAGTATGGTCCATGGGGTCACAAAGAGTCAGAAATGACGAAAGAGTAGGCCACAACTGAACAATAGAAGACATAGACAAGAATCACACAGAATGAGAAGGTATAGAAAAAATTAGGATGAGTACTACTAGAGGGAATATGAGGATTGACAAAAGACATCAGTCAGTTAATAAGCACTGAAGTGCCTATTATGTGACAGGCATTATTCTAAGCATTAAAGAATACAAAGAAAGGTTAAAAAAAGAAAAAACAGACTACCCTCCAGGAGCTCATCTTAATCTAATAGGGAAGAGAACATGTAAGCAACTACATATAAATAAAATACATACAAGATAAATTGGAAACCTTTAATAGAAGGAAGGCACAAAGAGATTGGGATAGGCTTCCTATAGAAGGTGGGATTTAAGCAGGGACTTGAAAGGATTCAGGGAAATCAGGACATGGAAATTATATGCATACACATACATACATGCACACACATATATATATACAGATACACATACATCATATATACATAGAGAGGCACATGTACATATAAAACATATGTAAACATACATATACTTAAATACACTCACATATACTTACATATCTATAATCATACTCATATATTGACATATACATTCATATGCATCTGTGTAAGATCATACTATACTTGTTTGTTCAGAAGGGTTAGTTTTTCAGATCTTTGACCACCAAGCAAAGAATTTTCTATTTGATACTGGAGATAATAGGGAGATGCTGTAGTTAATAGAATTGTGATGGGGGGTGTTGAGATGATCAGAACTGAAATTTAGGAAAATCATTACAGTAACTAAATAGAAAATGGACTAAAAAAGGAAGAGATTTGTGTCAATCAAACTCACCAGCAGGTTATTGCAATAACCCAGGATTCAGGAGATGGGGGTCTTGACTACAGTGCAAAGGATCATATTTAAGAGATTTTCCATAGGGGAAATCATACATCTATAAAGATATGAAAGAGTAGAGGTATGTGGGAATTAGAAATAAAAAGTAAATGAAAACCAAGATCACCAACCCTTTTCAGTTTTCTCCACCAGCCTCTAATCTGCATGTGTAACTTGTGCCTTGAGGCTCATTTGCATAGGACCCTCATTATTAATGGAAATTGATTATTTAATACTCCATGTCTGCATGAGGGGCTGAGTAGGTGAAAGCTTGAGAAAAGACAGATCCTGATCTTGTGTTCCAATGTCAAGAGAGAAGCCAAGTGGTTTTAGCTTCTTTTCAGGTCCCTGTAGGAAGAAAAAGACTGGGAAGACATCAACATGTAGATAAACCAGCATCCCAATCACTTGCCACAACTTACTGTACTAGAGACAGAAGGGAAATTTCCCCTTTGGAGAAATTCCTGTCTCTCTCTGTCTCTCTCTCTCTCTGTCTCTGTCTCTCTCTGTCTATGTCTCGTTGTCTCTGTCTCTCTCTGTGTCTCTCTCACTCATTTCATAGCAATAGGACTAATTTACTCTCTATACTTCTGGTAGATATTTTTGTCTCTGGCTTCTATTTTCTATTGGCATGGATAATTTTTACCCCTTCTTTTCTATGTGTTCAAGGTACAACTGGCATTTGATGGTAAGGGAACCAAGCTTTGGACCTTGAATGTACAGCTTGGATCATTTATTCTCTGTGAAGAGATAGCACCCAGGAGCTCAGCTTGAACCTAGAAATTATTTCCCCTAGACTAATCCTTGGCTAATGAATATATACCAATTAAGAGGGCCCCATGCAAATGGGCTTTGAAGTAATAGAATAACATATGGTTCACAGTTGGCATCAGGAGAGCAAAAAAGAGTTAAAAGGAATTTTCTTACTCCAAGTCAAATATGAGTTTAGACTGTGAGGATGTGAGCAGCATCAATAGTAGAATATCAGTTCAAAAGAAACTATGCACAAGAGCATATACTAAATTTACATTTTCTTTCCCCTCCATCTTTATTCATACCAATCTCATTTCCTGAAATACTATTCCCATTTCTACATCTTTAATGACATGAATTCAATTCAGTTTTTCCTCCAAAAATAATTCCCTTTTAAAAATATGGTTTCCAACATGTACTTTTATAAGATTTTGAGTTCCAATTTTTTTCTCTCTTTTTCCCTCCCCTCTTCCTTCCCCAAGACAGTAAGCAATCTGATATAGGTTATACGTGTACAATCATATCAAACATTTTCACTTTAGTCATACTGTAAAAAGAAGAATCAGAATAAATGGGGGGAAAACACAAGAAAGAAAAAAAAAACCAAAAAAATGGAAATGGTTTGCATCCATCCATGATCAGAGACCATCAGTTCTTTTTCTAAATGTGGAGTTCATTTTCCATCATGAGTCTTTTGTAGCCGTCTTAGATCATTGTATTGCTGAGAAGAGCTAAGTCTGTCATAGCTGATCATCACACAATGTTGCTGTTACTGTCTACAATTTTATCCCGGTTCCTCTCATTTCACTCTGTAGCATTTCTTGTAAATCAAGGCTTTTCCGAAATCTGCCTACTCATCATTTCTTATAGCACAATAGTATAGCAACTTGTTCAGCCATACCCCAATTGATGGACATTCCCTCTATTTCCAATTGTTACACATTACAAAAAGAGCAGTTATTCATAATTTTTTCATGGTATATCAGGTTCCGTTTTCCCTTTTGATGATTTCTTTGAGATATAGAACTAGAAGTGGTATTGCTGTATAAATAGGTATGCATTGTTACAGCTCTTTGTACATAGTTCCAAATTGCTCCTCAAAATTTATATCAATTCACAACTCCACCAACAATACATTAGTGTTCCAATTTTCCCACATCTTCCCCAGCATTTATCATTTTTCCCTTTCTGTCATATTAACCATTTTGATAGGTGTGAGGTGGTACCTCAGAGTAGTTTTGATTTGCATTTCTCTAATCAATAGTGATTTAGAGCATTTTTCATATGACTATAAATAGCTTAAATTTTTTCCTCTGAAAACTGCCTGTTCATGTCCTTTGACCATTTGTCAACTGGGGAATGACTTGTATTCTTATCAATTTCACTCATTTTTCAATATATTTGAAAAATGAGGTCTTAATCATAAACACTGATAGTAAAAATTCTTTTCCAGTTTTCTACTCTCCTAATCTTGGTTGCATTGACTGTGTGCAAAATATTTTTTTTATTTTAATACAATAAAAATTATCCATTTTTCCTCTATATTACAGCAGTGACTACTTGCATATATTTTGGAGAAAAGCACTTAATCTCCTTGAGCCTCAGTGTACTTATTTGTAAAATAAAAGGATTGAATTAAATTTTCTCTAAATTTCTTGATAGTTCTTAGTTAGACCTGCACAACTTGGCAGTAGGTAGATGTCAAAATTAAAATAGGCTAAATTTCTTTAGGCCACAGATAGATTTTAGCAGCCCACTTTCTAAGTAAAGGTATAATTAATGATTAAACTATTTTGCAAATAAATCATATTTTAAAAAAGGGAAATTTCAATTAATATCAATTAATTGTACTTATTAATATTTTACTTATTAAATTACATTAATATTAAAAACTACTTTGCTAAGCAGGACATAATCCAGAAATTGCAAGCAGTAAATACTTCTTTATGAAGGCACCTTCAGTAAAAGACTTCCCAGCAGCAGCAATTTTTTTAGAAATCTGAAAACTAACTTTAGTAGCCGCCTCAATTTTGAGTTTCCTTTCTTGAAAAAACTTTGTTTCCCACTGAGATTTTTCAAAATTTTGTATCTTTAATTTGTTCTACATTGGTGTCTAATTTGCTTAAACCAGGATGTTTTGATTTGAAATAGAAATTTAGATTGCATTTCTTTGGAATGGCTATTCTTGGCAAACAAGGCACAATATTTTCTCTCCTAATTAAACAAGTATCTATTTGTCCACTCAATATTAAAAATTCTATGTTCTGATTCTATCTTCAATTTCTTGGTATCAGTAATTTTTACAAAATCACCCCAAAACCTTTAATATTAGAACCAAAATATTGCCACAGCAACTTCTCAAAAAGAAACACTGAACTGAGTATCTGAGGTTGGAGAGTGCCAGACACTCATGTAATTTGGAGGGCAGCCACACAGCAAGGGAGGGTGAGAACCCTCATGTTGTTGCTGCTCATTGAATAGAAATTGTCAGCTGTGATGGAATGTGACTGTACTCACTTTGTCCCTATTCAACACCAGTAACAACCAAAAACACAGTGAATAGATATTAATCTTGCTTCTTTCAGAGTAGAGACAGACTAATGATGGTCAGTGATCAAGGGTCAAAAGACAAACAGGAGAAATTGGGCAGTGGCAACCCAGCCACCAAGTTCCATGACAAGCACAATAGTGACTAGTGGAAAGCAAGTTAAGGGGGGCACAAAGTAGTCATTACATCTTTACTTTCTTTACATCCTCCATATTTTTCACAATCCACCCAAAATCCTTTGTGCCTTATGTTGTACAGACCTGCCCTAAGTCCTCTGATCCTTTGATCTCTCCTTGGTATGGATATTTCATTTGTGTATTCACATACACAAAATTCACTTCCTCTTTCAAGTAGCTGATGTTCATGAAATATTAGAGATTGGAAAAAAAAACATTCATAAAGGCCAGGGACTCCAATGTGCATCTTTATTTTTTTAAAGAAAGGAAGTCCTAAAGCAAACATATTAGTGACTATATGCTGCAATTGTCCTTAGTATTAGCATTAGGATCATAGATTTAGTGCTGAAAGAGATCTTAGGAATCATATAATCCAATTATATATGTGTATATATATATATATATATACAAAAATTTCATTATCATCATTATCAGCAGCTGATATTTGAAGTGAAAGATGAGGTGCTCAGCTCAGAGTGAGGGAAGGAGAAGTCTAAGAGGCTTGAAGAGAGTAGAAAAGATTTGAAATAGCTTTTGTGGGGAATGAGATAAAGATTCACTTAGGGAAGAATAAAAGGATTATCTTTCTTCAATAAGGGTCCAGTTAAAGCTAGATACCATTATAATATACCCATTGAAGTAGCCCTTCACCTCCTCCATCCTATGCTCATGCTCAGTCATTACTATTAGTTATCATTCAGGGCAAGCACATGGCAGCTCAAGGAGGGCTTGCTGTGGACATGCATGATGGAGGGCCTCATCTTCCAACTTCAGAGCTTCTGACTACTACCTGTCAGCTACGATAATGTTAGGTATTAAGTATATATCACTTCTAGGTTTATCCCATTTAAACTTTGTTCCAGCCTTGTGAGATAATAGGTACTGTTGCCTTTCTATTTATTCTTTCCTGATCTTAAGTGGATGGGAATGTTGAGATGAAAGTTCCCAGGCAACTAGTGAGATTGAGCAAATTTATCAATAAAATCCTAAGTATCTACCCTGAATGGGAGCCAGTAACAGCAACAGCTGAGTCTGATAAGGAGCCACCCAACCTGAGGAAGAATTACTCATCCATCACCAAAGCAATGCACCAAAGTGAACTTGGTGGAGATTCCTGGAAGGTAGAAAAGGACTCCCAGGACCAGGTATCATAAGGTGCTCTTCGGCCTAATGTGTTGTTCTACATGTGTTCTTGAAGTTAAAGAGGATACCCACTAAGAGGGTTAGGGTTGCTATGGAGACCCCAAAATACCAACATGCCGGGTCCTGCCAAATGAATTCGACTCGAGTCTTTTCAGCCAAAGAAAAGTAAAGGTTATTAAAAGTTTGCTTGCATTAGACACAGAGGAAGTCTGTGCAAGAAAATTCTACGGTGCTTTCACTATTCTATGGTGCTCTCCCACATGGCATTCTATGGTGCTCTCGCTATTCTATGGCATTCTCCCCCACATGGCATTTTATGGTGCTCTCACACCACATAGCGTGAGATGGGCTCTTATACACAGAAGGATATATATATATATGTATGTATATGTATTTTTTTCCAGATGGGGAAACTGACTCTGAATTCCAGGTTCCTCATCCAAAATCCAGGCAATGCATCATAGTACCTACATCACAGAACTATGAGTAGTATAAGTTAATATCTGACATGTAGTGTTTTAATTTTCACAAAACATTTTATATACAGTATCATATTTGATCCTCAGAATAACCCTATGAGATAGCACCACTTTAGTTAATTAGTCAATAAAGATTTTTAAAGTACCTACTTAGTGTCAAGCATTGTGCTCTGTGTGGAGTTACAAAAACAATAAAGTTGAATTCCAATTGAATTCCAGCAGGCAACACCCAAAAGAAAGCTGAAGAGTGTGGGTGGAAGAAAAGGTCCTGGGAACATCGGCAAGTTGGAAAAATCCAAAGGAGTATAGCTGAGTAGAGAAAGAAGAGATAACTGGTCTGAGGGATCTCCGAACATCGAGGTTTTGGAACTCATCACTCCACTTTCCAATCAGAGGGACTGAAGTTACGAATGGCATATGAATAAAAAGACTGATTCAAACTTAAAGAATTATAAGGTTCTTGAATTCATGATGGAGATGCCCACCTTTAAAGGTGAGAAAAGGTATATAAGAGAAATGAAAGAATTACCCACAGGTGTCAGATGCAGGTTCTGAGTCAGGGATTTCCATTTCAAGTTCAATGTTTAGTGTATCATATAATGTTAACTCTTTAATATTTAAACCTTTAAGTACTTTATTACATGAATCTAATCATTATTTGGAAATCAAACACTTGATAACATTTATTATCTAATTATGCTGCTATTCTAACTTTATAAAGAAGAAAAAAACTTGCTAAAGACACTGACTGATACCATCACTTTTAGAGGGAAATTCAGAGAAAAAGATCTACTTTCTCTTTCTCTTACTTTAATTCCCATTGTTTGTCTATTAACAGACATTCTAATATATTCCACTTACTTCTTTACCCAAAACTTTGTGTTAACCTAAATTTTGTCTCAATAACAAAGAAACCCTTGATCAGTTAGAGTTTAAAATACCAATCCTCTTCCTAGGTCTTAGAAATTTTCCTTAGTGGCGACTCAGAGTGATTATGACCATATTACTAACTTTTCATTTAATATAAAATCCCTAAAGCAGAATAAAAAGGAAGGGACCTTAATATTGATTCCAGGATTAAAAATAGCTAATTATTTTAATAGGTTATTACACTTGAAAGTCCACCATAAGCCAATTCTGGAAATATAAAGCTCTTCTAGATGAGCTTATTCATCAACCTCAGTTGTCCAGAAGTCAAAGATACCCCAGGGAAGGTAGTGCATTGCCTCTCATCAACAGCTTTTGAGATCATACTATATGTTCACTCATCAAGGATTTTGAAAAACAGATTATTCCTCAGATACATTTTAGACTAGATGACTTCAGTGATTCCTTCTATCTGTACAGATGTTATTCTTTGACAGTATGTGAGGAATGGGACACGACAAGTAACTTAGACCCTGTCTATCCGCTGTTCTCCCAGGTATATACCATAAGACTAGTGGATGAGTCAGAATCACTAAGTATATAGATTTCAAATAAAAGAATTGCGAATTGACTTATATGTGTGAGGAATGAGAAAACACAAGTAATTCATGCCCTTCTGATTCCTATTATCCCAGTCATATAAGGCTAGCAGAGGTGAGGGAATATATTACATATGTAATATTAAATAAGTGAAAATATAACAAATAACTGAACAAGGAGAAAGGAGGGAAAATTGAAAAATGTATACCTAAAAAAAATGCAGTCTTACAATTATTAACATGAATCTCTTCAATCAAAATGGTTTATTGATAAGATATATCTTGATATGTATCTGTTACAACACTCACATGGTACAGTCTGAAAGCCAGCATACATATTTAAATATATATATATACATATATATACACATATGTATATATATATATATATATATTCATGAAGATGAAACTAGCTTGTAAAGAGAAGAGGAGAAGCCTATTAGTGAGTATTCATCAATGCATGTATTTGTGTAACTTCTAGTTACATATTCCTAAGAGAGTTGAGAAACATATCAATCCACTATTTTTCATTTACAGAGGAAAGGTCTAAGTTGTAGGGAGGCTAACTGATGCATGTAAGATTTCAGAGAACATCAGCATTAGACACACAGTGTAAAATTGCAACTACTGAGCATGATCTCTGAGCCATGCTATTGCCCCAATGTGTTCAATGTCAGGCTTAGAATCCCTTCTTTGAAATCCCATCAGGAGTAATGAAATGAATCCTACAATAACATAGTACCATGGACCAGATGATGACAAGTCATCCTACTTTTGAAATGTAACAATTCTGAAACATATGAATTTTATCAAGCAGCTGCAACCATGATTTTCACTGCAAAGTAATCATCACACCATATAGGCTTATAAAAAGCAATGTAGTTCTGAGAGGTGGCTGATTCTGATGTGCCCAAGTTCACGCCCCAATGAGGCAAAACTCTGATTCACTGAGACCCACAGTGGTTCATTTCATTGAAAGGTATTGTTTGAGTTGAACTGATAGTTATCATAGCAAAAAGGAAAAGTTACAAGCTGTAGCAGCAAGCACCCTAGGATACCTAGGATGGCTGCTGGCACAGGTTCTTTGATCTGTTTTTCTAAAGGAAAGTAACTCAAAAAAAGGTTAACAATGTTAGTTTAATCAAACATACATCAATTACTTAGTTCAAGGAAATAAGTCAGCACCCTGAAAGTCAGGGAAAATACAAACAGAAGTAACCAGCAGACAAAAAAAATACAGATGGAGAAAATAACACGATTCAACAGACCAACAGAGAGAATTTCTAGTTGTCTGACCAACACATACCTGCATAGTTAATTACCAGAGAAGCACCAACATCTGGGTTTTCAATGAAGGGGGGCTCAACATCTGCCCAAAGTCTCATCTGGCCAAATCACACAACTCTTCCCATAAGTGATCCCCAAAGCAAAATCTCACCTCAGGGAGTACATATAGCCTTCTCCAGGGTCAGAGAACATCACAAATTTCATGGCCCAATGCCTAATTACAAAGTAACAAGGTGTGAACCTTCCTGAAAAACAAGCCTCTCCTAAGCAAGCTTCTCTTGTTGGGCTCCAAGTGAGACCCATTAAGGTGCAGGGAAGATCTTCAAATTCTCTTATCATTACATAAGTCAAATGGTTCATTGGTGTATAATGGAAAAAGTTGATAGACTATATTAGAAAATATATCTCATTTCCATCTTTGCAGAAATACTGCCATTGGTCAAATTAGTTGTCTGTTAACTAGGAGTAGAATAAAAGAAAAATTAAGGGAAGAAAAACTGAGCAGAAGGATATTAAAAAATTTCATTTTAGGAATAGGGGAAGAGGAGGGTAAAGAACAGAAGAACTAAAAGAACTGTGGGTGAAAGAAGAGAAAAAAAGGACTTCAAAAAGGGCAAAGAAGTAGAAGGAAGGGGAGGACTCAAAGAAAAGACACAAAGAGTTGTTAAGGCAAGGCAGTAAAGGAGTAACACAGGTAAAGAGAATAGTGATAAAAGGAAAAAGGAACATCTGTAACTTCTCAAGTTACTAATTCATTGTTAATAGTCTGAGAAACGGAGAAGCCACGTCATAGTTGCAGGTATTCACAAAAAGTCTGCCATAGTGTTTTACCAGGGGAGCCAAACCTAAACCGAAAAGACAAAAAACTGAAACAAAACCTAATTGAACAAAAATCTGAGCAATGCAACTCCAGAAAAATACGGAGAGCAGGAAGAATTTTACACTGACTTTCACAGAATGTTCTCTTTTTTAAAATCTGAAATAGCATGTGACTGTGAAATATATAGTTTAAATCATTTCTCTCTTTTAGAGGATAAAATAAAGGCTCTCAAGGAAGGTTTCTCTAAGGAGAGAAAAAGAAAGAATAAAGCGGTAATAGGGAGAAAAATACTTGATTTTTGGATAAAGCAACTATTGATCCTCTAAGGGATAATAAAATAGGGCAATAGGTTATAACAGGTGAATAATCATAAATTATGAGTAGATAAAATAAGAGGACTGAGGTCTGCTGATTCCCAGGTAAAACCCATGAAGGAAATATTTGTCACTCCCCAAAGGAGATATGCTTTCTTCCTGTAGTAAGCCTCCAACACATGATGGGTAGGAAACATTTAAAAATTTTTCAAAACTAATATGGGAATTTGTTTGAATACCAAGGAATAAAACCATTTCTAAAATGCCAGATTATTACAATACTTGATTAATCTTGCAAAAATAAGTGCTTCCTATAGAAGGCAAGGGATACAGAAGAGAAAAGTATATGTGGGCAGTGTGCAGCTCATTCAGAGGATAGTGCCTCGAAATCGGTTTTAGATTTTTGGACTATGACTTAACATTTAGGAATGTCAGGCTCCTGACCAGGGACTTAGTACACCCAACAAGAGCTGGTAAGAAGATATTTACTTGAACTATTGAAAATCTCATAAAAAAAAGTTTTGAACTAGAAGGGTAACGGAGACAATTATTTGTGTGTATCAACTATTTGTTTCCATAGAGATTAACTATACTGCATGAATAAGATCAGTAAAAATACCAACAAAGTCACAAGAAATAAAAATCCAAGAAATGAAAAAGTAATAAAATTCACATTCTCAGATGATTATAAACAAGTGTTTAAAGTGTGGCTAACAAAAAAGGATGAACTAGACAGAATAGTCCAAGGAGGTGAATTTGCTATTACGTATAACATTGAAACACAATGGAATCTCACCAAGACCTATGGATCTTGAAAGAAAAAAAAAGTAACATGATAGATCAAAATCCAATTATCATTGAATAATATGAAAATACATAAATGTGAGGAAGTCCAAGAACCTGATTGGAAAGGAATAAAGGAGAGCATTTGGGTTAATATTACTGGAGCCAGAAGTAGAAGAAATATTCAAACTATATTACAACCACACATAGAGAGGAACAGAAAGTTAAGCTTGACAAAGAGATTATTTAGCAAAATAAAAAAAAAATAAATAAAAAGAGAGAAACTGATTTCTGATGTAAAAAAGAGGAAAACTTAGGTAAAAATGAACCTATACTATCTTAGGATTCAGAATAGGTTAAAATAAATCTAGAAATGGTGTGACTTGCACCCAAGATTTTAGAGAGCAGATTTCAAAATATTCAAATATAAGATAAGCAAACTAATATTGCCTAAAATACTAAAGGGGAAGTCAGTCTATCAAAGAGAAATCTCATGAATTAAATTCTGAAGATAAAAAGTATATTTTGATAAGATGATGAAAGGGTTTTAGATAAATTGAAAAATCTGAATGCATGGAGAAAATAAGCAACTAATGGGGTGCTTGGGATCTATGTTTGTAATATCAGTTTGTAACATCAGTTTGTTAAATCAATTTGTAAAAGCAGTCTGTAAAATCACATTTCCCCCTCCCCAGCCTCAGAGAATTAACTCTGCCCCTTCCCCCTGCCAGCACTCTGCCCAGCAACAACCCATGAATTGTTTATTTCTGCTTGGAACAATAACAAGCTACACCTATGAATCCTTCACTAAACCATCTATAAACATTTTAGCTTACGCAAATGTTATCTCCCCTTAATATAATGGCCAACTGCATCTATGAATCCTTCAATACACTACCTATAAGTTAACTCCTCAGCCAATTATACACATACTGAGTCTCCATTAGCCTTGGTTCCCAACATCCATCTTGTCAAACATGACACTGATATGTGGCAGACTAGGCACTTCTCAGTCAGCCTTGACTGCTAGCTGACTTAGTGACATTTCAAGTCTAAAACCACGCCTCCAGGTAGCCCCCTTGGGCTATTTCCCAGTGAATTGTGGGCAATACACCTGCACAGTTGACATTAAAAGTGCATGTTCCTTTAAGCACTGACCACTCCTTAACTCCTCCCTAATCCCACTCTTACTTACCTAGTTCACACAATTGACATCTGATTTACTGTCTTGGCTCCTTAAAACTATACCTGTGACTTCTTTAAGTTTGCAGGTTCCCTAAGAACTCTTGCCCGCTGTACAGTATAATAATAAACTTGCAGGTTCCCTAAGAAGCCCCACCCACTGTAAAGTGTAACAATAAACTTTTGCAGTCCTGACTTCAAGTTTGCTTGGGCCTGGTGAATTCTTCCAGACTCAGGGATTCTGGTAATAATAGATTGGAGTCCCTGTATAACCTATTGCCATCCCCCATCACAACCAATTAAAATGTAAAAAGCAGAGATGCCAAGAAGATAGAAGAACAGGCAATGGAGTATAGCCTTTATGGAGTCCTTATCACAACTCTCACTCCAACCAATCTGGTCCCCCAGAGCAAGACTGGTTATATATATGTGTGTGTGTGTATATATATATATATATACACACATACACACACATATATATATATATATCCCTTTATAGTTCTAGAGACAAACACAAAGAGTCAAAATATTTTCCCAATGCTATCTCTTTACAACAAAATTCACTTTTTAGATGATTTCCCTTGTCAGCTACAAAACTTCATCATGCCCTCACATCAGGTAAACTTCCCCAACAACCTCCAGTCCCCACATTTCAGCTTCTTTGCATGTGCTATTTTCTCACATAATATTGTGGCATTCCAGAGAGCAGGAAGGACCTTGTATAAGTAGTACTTAACACAGTGAGTAACACATAATAGGTGCTTAATAATGTTTATTGACTTGACTCAAAGTTGTCAACAATGGAACCAAGACTCCATTCCATTGTGTCCTCCTAAATACCAATTTCAATTTCCAGCTACAGTTTACTTTTTTATGTAATTGATTCTTAGCCATTAAATAGTATCCCAGTAGTCTTTAACCAATTAAAATCATTTAGTTTTCAGTTTTAAAGGAATATCTACCAAGAATATGCAACATGAGTATAAGCACATACTCCTTGTTCAGGACATATTGTTCACTATACCACCATGGTCCTTAGGGAGATTGGACTCAAATTTAAATCAGTCTTCCTGTCTTCAGTGTGTCTGTGAGTAGCATCAGGATTCATCCAATCTTTTGATGATTTTAACTCTTCCTTTTCTCTCATACCTAATTAGATGCTAAATATTAGATGCTTCATCATTTCTTACATGGCTGTCCTTTCCTATATTTCCAGTACTATATTTCTCATTTGTATGCCCTCTTTACTGCCTATCTAGATTAGTATTTTTTTAGAGAATTTTTTTTCTTTTACCTGTCTTCCTTTTCCTAATCCTGAACAGGAGTGGCTCTACATGTCCTTAAGCCCTGTTTCATTTAAATTAAAACATGTGCTATTAAGTGATTGTTTCTTTAAACATGATCATTTTACAAACCCCCCTGAAAGTATCTAAATTTTGTGAATATGGTGGTATATCTTTTCACATACATTTTCTGTTGCTGTGTTTATAATAGTCAAATATGTAACTGACAGCTTTTTCTCACCAGGAGTTGACCCAAACAATGGATTGTCATTGCCCAAATGAGGGTAAATAAGTATGACATGAACTTCAAGAAATGGGTAAAGCAAAATGTTTAGAATAAATAAATGAATGTTGATACAACTTCCAAGGAAATTATAATAACGAGCTCCATAGAGACCTATGAGGCTTATATGAAGGCCATACACGCATATAAGAATGAAGGATTTAGAGATTACACAAAGTGCTAGGGATACAATTAGAAAACTAAGTTAAGTAAGTTGCATTATAAGCATGAAGATCAAATCATAGTTGTAAAGTCTTAGCACAGTGCCTGGCACATAACAAACTATATAAACATTAATTATTATTATATAGATTTCCGGTACAAGGCAGATCAAAAAATCCCATTGTCTTTATAATAAAGCAGCAAAGTAGAAGGTAACACCTTTTTAATGCCATGTACAATGATCAAATCATATTGGTTTCTGTCATTCAACCATTTGCCAGTGCCAACAACTCTGGCAGAAAGAACTTCCTTTTCAAGATCTTTCATGGTTATGGCTGCAGAACCCTCAAAGGCAGTTGCAAAGTCACCTCCATGAGTCATGCTTCTGTGGATAATTATTTTAGCAGCAAGTCTGGAGCCATTGCTATTCCCCAGGCCCTTGAGTTGAAGGTCTTTATCCATCTCTAGCCGGATCAGGAGGGAGGAGGCAGTTGAACTGGTAACAGTAATTTGATTTGACTGCCACACGCCATCTCCTGCCTGTCCATTAGTGTGCCTTATTTCTTCAGCTGGGCTGGCTTACTTGCTCTGTGCATGGTAATTGGTATAGTCAGTCCCTTTCTACACTGGAGTTGTTTCTTTGGAAGCTAAATGTGAGATCTGCTTTAGAAGCAGGTCAATAGTTGTTATTGATGATATTGAGGGAGTTAGGCTCCTTCTCCACAGTGATTGCTCTCCTCAGTGATGGCTATGAGGCTGAGGCTAGAAGCAGAGTCCCAGCACAGAGCCTTGGGAATGCGACTATGAGGGTTGTCAGGTACTTCTCTAACTAAAAAGCTAGCTAAGTTTAGCCTCTGTTTCCTCCTTTTTGAAATAAAAAGGTTGAAGTAGGTGATCTCTGTGGTTTGATATCATATTTTGATATTCTGCATTCTAAAACCCCTTCAAGCTTTGACCTACAACCCAATTATTCCAAAACCAACTGCATCTCCAAGAACAGGAAAGACTAGCCTGGGAGAACTCTGCAGTAACCCTAGCTGAGAACAATCTGAGAGAGGAGCCATTGGACTTAAGAGGAGAGTATTAAGTTTCTGTTACTACATGGGCAATAAGTATTTATTTCAACATCATGTGGGCAGTTTTCTTACTTTAATTTAAATCCATCCTTATAGAACCAATTGTTTTCCAATACAATGTCAGTGATATAAATATGAATATGTAGGGTATCACAAAAATCTTAGTAAATTTTGAGCTATTAAATCATTTTAGGCATGTAGGTACTTATAATACATATATACATACACTACTCACAAATATATATATATATGCACATATACATACATGTTTGTACATACATGCATAGACACAGAGCTATGCAAGGGTGTGAATGTGTGTATTGCCCATGTAGGTTATGTGCATCCATGTGAGTTTATCTAAATATGGCTCTAAGGGAGGCATGAAAATATATTTCTAGATTTTCTTCCATCCATCTATAATGGCAAGCAAAGTAGTACTTTACTACTTTTTTCAGTTATTCAAGTACCTTTGAGCCTCACCTTTAATTGTATCAAGAGGACATGTATACATTGTCTTGCCCTTAATAGGCCTAAGGGAGTTTGAAGACCTTCCCTGCCCTTAATAGGTCTAACATTATCACATGGAGCCCACAGTGGGAGGAGCTTGCAGAAAGAGGGGAGCAAGAAGGGGGGAACAGGAAGGAGCAGGGCAGACAAAAGCTCAAGCAGAGCTGGGAGCAAGCAGAGCTAAGAGAGAATGTGTTGTCAGCACTCTGTTGTTATTCTGTGTTGATGCTATTTTGTCAGCTAGAAGCATTCTGTTTGTTGAAGGAGGACTTTAGTATTGTTACAGAAGTCCTGAAAGAGGACTTCACTGTTGATTTGTGTTTTATTTCTCAGATAGAAGCTTTGTCTGTTGATTTGTGTTACTTTGTCAGACAGAAAGTGAATAGAGAAAATAGTTCTGGTAAAATGTATAAATGTTGTTGTAGTTCTGTTAAGCTCATCTTCCTAGGAGCAGAAATTGTGAAGGGCTTGGAGTGGAGTAGTCCCTGTGAGCTGAGATATAGAACAGGAGCAGACAGCTTCCTACATGTGAATCCAAGCAAGAGTTGGTGGAAGAGTTGCCAAGAGTTTGGAAGCCAGCCTCAAGTCAAGATGAAAGAAGACTTTATTTGGATACTCCGTATTGACTGATGAAATTGTGACTAAGTGGGGCAGCCAGGTGGCACAGTGAGTAAGAGTGCTGGCCCCAGAGTTGGGAGACCTGGGTTCGGTTCCAAGCTCAAATACGTAACACCTACACAAAATAACTGGCTGTATAACCTTCAGCAAGTTACTTAACCCCAATTGCTTAGGGGTGGCCAGGTGGCTCAGTGAGTAAGAGCACCAACCCCAGTGTCGGGAGACCTGGGATCTGTTCCGGCCTCCAATACTCAGCACCCACACAAAAAATAATAATAACTGGCCATGTAACCTTGAGCAAGTTACTGAACCCCGATTGCTTAAAAAAAAATAAATTGTGACTAACTGTGACCTAAGAATGGTGGTGTTTGTACTTTCTGCTACCCCTCTAGGATGATTAGCTTAAGGATGATTGGAAGCCACTCTAGAGTCAAAATGAAAGAGGACTTTACTTGAATACTGTGCATTGATTAAGGAGATTTTGACTTATTGTATGATATGTTTTGTTTAAGACTATGTGGCCACATAAGTAATAAATTGTTATTTTATATTATTCTAAATGTTGTGCTTTAGTTTCTTGAATGTTTTGCTTTAGTTTATTGATGACCCAATAGAGAGTTCACTGTACTATGTGATTAGATCCTTCAAGTTATGCACAGTGGCAGTCTTTAGGAGAGATGGTCATGGTTGACTTTATACTATCCTTCTATAAGGGAGACATTGATTCCTACTAGAAAAGGAAGCAGATTTTTGGAACCAGTATATGTTTCTCTCCTTTCTCAGGAGGGTGGAAGGGGATTTAGCTAGAGTTATATCTATCCCCCATCCTTTCCTCTGATTTAACAGGGGGAAAGTGCCCCGAGCTTTTTATCCAAGGTAACACTCCTTACTCCTTATGTGTCTGTTCCACAAAGAACACTCCTATTGAATAATAAGTAAACAAAAAAAATTATCAAATTCAAGAGCAAACAAAAAATTAGAGTAGGTATACAGATGAGAATCTAGTATACCATATACAGTTAATGAGCTCTCCCTCTGAAACCTAGATATCCTAGCTCAAACAAGAGAGATTGCCATTTTTCACCCAAGTGGAAATTCCCCAAACTTTCTAGTATAATATAATGGGAAGAAGAAATGTGAATGTGATGTGACCTCCCCTAAATGTTGGCTTTTTCCCAGAGTCCATTTGTCTTCAGTGGCCTGAAGAATATGGGGAGCCTCATGTAATGTCTTCTCTCTCAACATTGGAAGCCAGAAAAATTGTGTTTCTCTTCTACCGAGCCCTTCAGCTCTGCCACTTATTTAGGTGAGGAGCATTGGATAATCAGTCTCCACTAATGAGGACTGTCTTATGCAAAAACACTTGGAGTCTAGGTATACAAACACACACATATGTATATGTATATATATATATGTATAAAGTATAGTATATTTATATATGTATACATACATTCATATGTATGTATAGTCATACACACATACCTAACTATATATCTGAGTCTCTAATATATGCTTTTGGGATTTGTTGGTAATAAATTACTTTCAATATCAATAACCTAAGAGTTAATGAACAAATATTCAATGTCTTATTACAAGCTTGATCTTCCTTGGCAAGGATTAGAATGCTTTTCACAAAGCAGGAACTAAATAACTATTGAATTTAACTTAATTTAAATGATTTTATTCAATTGAGGCATCTATGTATGTAAATTGAGAGTGAACCAATTGGTTAAAAAAATTCCTTGAATTTAAATGCACATAGCAAGAATACATTTTTGCTGTGATTATCTGGATGTGTGTGTGTGTGGGGAGGTGGGGATTCTCATCTTTGAAGTCATGTAGTCTAAGTTTCTGGATAACTGACTTAATTTTCCATATTACCTTGCATATATAGATATAGACCAGTAATTTAAGAATGAAAAAGATCATGTGGCATTCAGGTAGAGGAAGAGAGAAAATAATATATCAAAATCCACAACAGGTTTGCATGCTTAACATCCACACATATCCATTTGCTCAGACTGCTCCAGGACTTATGAAGAATGGCCTGCTCTAAATCAAATCCTAATCTTGCTGAAGAGGTGATCTTCAATTTCATTTTACTAAGCTACTTCTTAAACATTTCCCCCTCTAGACATGAAAGACCAACTGCAGCAAACGGGGTTTCTTCAATTCATTCCTGTCCATCTACATTATGAGATCTCTCTAGGTGAAAGAATGAGGCACAATAGAAACAGAATTAGAATTCCCCTTTCTTTTGGTGTGTGTGTGTGCCTTGAGCAATCCTGTTAGAGGTGCTTAAATAAGTTGGTATTAATGAAGTAGTAATCATTCAGTCCTGCTTTTATACGAGAGTTAGGTTAAGAACATGATAAGAAGGAAAGAAGGAAGGAAGGGAGGAAGGAAGGAAAGGAGGGAGGAAGGGAGGAAGGGAGGGAGGGAGGAAGGAAGGAAGGAAGGAAGGAAGGAAGGAAGGAAGGAAGGAAGGATGGAAGGAAGGAAGGAAGGAAGGAAGGAAGGAAGGAAGGAAGGAAGGAACAAGAGAGGGAAGGAGAAAGTAAGAGTAGACAGGAAGGAAAGAGAGAGAAGGAAGGAAGGAGGGAAGGAAGGAAGGAAGGAAAGGGGAAAAGAAGAGAGGGAAGGAAGGAAGGACGAAAGGATGAAATAGGAAAGAAAAGGAAGGAGGGAGGGAGGAACAAAGGGGAGTAAAAGGTAGGAATGAGGAAAGAATGGAGGGAGAATGAGAAAGATAGGGAAAATAGGAAAGAAAGAAAAAGGGAAGAGAAGCCCCTGCTGATATCCGGGGGAGCACAATCATTAAATTTTCTTCTTTTTATTAATTTTTTATATTTTTATAGCTCATAATAGCCATAGTGACCTCTGCATTGGGTATTTCCTGGCACCAAGCATATGGCTATTCTTTGTCTGTGCCAGCTGGACATTATCTGCCAGGAAATATCTGACCCATGGGTCATTGTTACTTAAATAATCATTTGCCTGTCTTCAACCTTCCGGTGTATCTCCTATTCTTTACAATCTCTCAAAGATTTTTGACAACCTTTCAGCAGCTTTGTCAGTAATATCTTTCATGATGCTTGGAGGGAATTCTTCAGGCCAATTGGCTGAAACTAATTTAGAATAACTAGATTCTCTCCCATCATGTCAGAAGCTACTTTGTCTTTAATTTCCTTACAATCACATTTCTTTTGCAGTTTTCAATACGCAGTTGTTTCTCCTTGATAGAGAATGTGGAAGCAAAATTTAAAAAAAAAGAATCTGAATATATCTAACATTCTAGAAGGAGTAATACATTTTAAGTGCTACAGATTTGCTGGTATAAAAGTAACTCCAAGTTATGGATTTCTATCATGCCCTTGCTCACAGAATTCTATTCATTCCCTTCCTGTTACTCTTTTTGGGTGCTTCTGCATTTCTGTGCATCTCTGTGTCCCATGAGCAGTTCTGAGGTAAAATGTTCAGTTCTAGGTCATAGGTATACCCTTGGTACTTCTGATAAATAACTCAAGAGTCTATATTCTTCGGGGGGGGGGTAGGGGTGAACCAGAGCTAGTCACAGTGGAATGGAAATAATGTAGTAATGAAATTTAACCACAAAGAAGCTTTTCAATCAAGTGAAAAAAGGAAGAAGGAAGGAAGGAAGGAAGGAAGGAAGGAAGGAAGGAAGGAAGGAAGGAAGGAAGGAAGGAAGGAAGGAAGGAAGGAAGGAAGGAAGGAAGGAAGGAAGGAAGGAGAAAGAAAGATGGAAATGCTCTGTCCTTATAATTTTTGCTTTTTTTTTTTTGGAGGTTAAGTGACTTGCCCAAAAGTCACAGGGCTAGTAAGTCTGTCAAGTGTCTGAGGACTGATTTGAACTCAGGTCCTCCTGACTCTAGGGCCAGTGCTCTCTTCACTGCACCACCTGTCCTTATAATTTTAATAGATAGAACAGTACATTTGAAACCTTGGCTTTGTCACTATCTGTGTGATTTATGTATTCAGTCAGATTTTAACTGTTTTTATCACCTAGGATTCTTTTAGTCCACTTTAATTTATTCTAGGAAATTAGTACAATCATTGAAATGTGTGTAATATTTTAAGCTTTATCAAGCAATGATTTTACTAGAGAGAATATTCTAGAAAGAGAATTAATTATGGAGTTAAGAAACCTGTATTTGATTCTGGGTTCTGAAACCAGTGGAGGTTCAGTTTCTTCATTTAGAAGTGGTGAGATTAAATTTATAATACATACCTCACAGAGCCATAGTGAGGCATAAGCTTAAATTTAAAAATGCTAGGTAGATGTGAGCTATTATTTTTAGACCAACTTAATTGAGGTATGTAACTAGTGGTTATATTCATGGCTACTTTAAGTTATTTTAAGTCAAACAAGTTAATCAGAGACATTTTTTTGAAAGAGGAAATTTTGATTAATCATTTTTTGTAATGTGAACAAAAAAATGCCTCAATTGTTTGGATTTTTCAGATGAAATTAGGTGGAGAGGAGGGCTGACATCTGAGTAAATACTCAACTTTATTTGGCCTTGGTGTCTACATAGCAGAATTTAAGCCCTTGATGATTTAATGTGTTTCTCAATCAATATCATGAGCTTGCAGGATTTGTTCATTGATCTGAGGTCAAGAAATCACCTCTCCTCTCAGACATAGGCATGTCCACTGACGACTGGTAAAGGAAACAATTATTGATTGAGTTTTTGAAACTTGAGTCCCCTCAAATATGGCTGGCTTATAGACACTAAGGTGGATAGACTCTTGTCAGAAGACTTACCCATTTGTGGTCACTATATAGGATAAAAACAAACTGTTCCAAGTCTTTTTACACATCATTCTTGCCTTTTTTTGTCCAGAAGAAAGAAGAGACCACAGCAGAGAAAGCCTATGTTCTAAGGATTGTTGAAGAATCCTATGCATAGGTGTATTCCCTTTCTTCCAGGAATAGAAGGAATAGCAGCTACCTTGGGCATAAATATTTGGGAGTTTTATGTGCTCCCCCAGAGCTTTCTGATCATTAGCTAGAGACATTATAATGGACTTTCCCTGAAAAACAAGACAGCCATAACTAGTGCAATTATAGAATTATTGCAAAAACACAAAACAGAAACACAGGACAGAAGCAGATATACTAGCCTATTCAACCTGAGAGTGGAAGACATAGACTGGCTTTCTGAATCTCAGGGTTGAGGAAACATAGAAATAAGTTTTCTCTAACTATGTTGGAATTTTTTTTTCCTTCAAAATAACTTTGTGGGGGGAAATAAGTCAGAGTCTGTAGCATCAGAACAAGTCTATATCAAAAAAAAAAGAAAAGAAAAAAGGGGGCAGCTAGGTGGTGCAGTGAATAAAGCACTGGCCCTGAAGTCAGGAGGACCTGAGTTCAAATCTGGCTTCAAACACTTTGCAAAAATACTAGCCGTGTGACCTTGGGCAAGTCACTTAAGCCCAATTGCCCTCCAAAAAGCAAAAAAAAAAAAAAAAAAGGAGAACAAGGCTATGTGATCCCAATACACTTGTAAGAACTCTGAGCAATATTATCCAAAAGGGATATTTTTTCAAAGATATAATATGTTTCTGGGTTTTTTTTCATAGTCAAAGTGAATTCAACATCGTAACAATCTTTGTCAGTCATTTAGAGTATTTTTCTTGGTGATTTCATCAGATCCTATGAATTCAAATATCTGTATGTTGATGATTCTAAAATCTATTTATCCATTTCTAACCTCTCTCCTGATGACTTTTAATGTCACTTTTCCATCTGTTTAGTGGGCATCTCTGATTGGATATTAGTATATCCAAAAATAAGCTCATTATTTTTCCTCCAAATTCTTGCATTTTAATTGGCTTTTCTATTACTTGCATATGGCACTCTCTTTTTTCAAATATCTTTATTAGCTAACTCTTATTCCTAGAATTGTTACTCACCTGATCTTCATCTCCCAATTTCTGTGGTTTCCTTTATTCTCAGCTAAGGTGACACCTTCTACAAAAAGCCTTTTTCAATCCTCCCTAATCTTACTGAATTCCCTCTCTTAATTATTTCCAATGTGTCCTCTCTATCTTTTTCGCACATAGTGGTACTCATGTTGTCTATCCTATTAGTCTGTGAACTCTTTGAGACCAGGGCTTTCTTATCATTTATTTATTTACTTGTTTGTTTATTCATTCATTTATTCATCTATTCATCCATCCATTCATTGATTCACTCATTTTTTTCAGTTCTCTGTATCCCAGTGTTTATTATCTACTGAGCATATTACACAAATGCTTTTTGACTGATAGACAAGAAATGGCAAAATGAGACACAGCATATCTTACATTAAAAGTCCCATAAGGGCAAGAACTGTGCTTTATTCAAATTTTGTATCTTTTCTAGGACATAGGGCAGTATTTTTTATTAAAAAAAATGTTTGCAGTAAATATTGGGTTTGCTATTTCTTGTGAGAGGTAGCCACAGTGTAGATGAAAGAGTGTTGGACTTTGGTTCAGGGAAGACAAGTTTACATCATACCTTTGATCCTATATTGTTAATTGGACAGAGAGCTGAACATTAGAGACAGGAAGATCTGGGTCCAAGTCCCTCCTCTGACACATATTTTGGACTTTGTGACCCTAGGCAAATCACTTAATTTCTCTCTGAGTTTAGGCAGCTCTGTAATATTGCAAATGGCAAATGAGTTGTTTATATTGATAGGGAGAGAGTTTCCTTCTCTATAATGCCTTGTGTCAATGGAATCATTGTTCTAAAGGAAAATAAAGCAAAAGAGAAAAGGAAAGAAGGAGGGGAGAAGAGCCAAGGGGAGGAGAGAAGAGGAAAGCAAGGATAAGGAAGGGAAGGGAAGGAGAGGGGAGGGGAGGGAAGAGAAGAATAATAGCTAATAGCTAGTATTTATCTAGTACTTAAAGTTTACAAGACACTTTATAAATATTACCTAATTTAATCCTCACAATAACTATAGGAAATAAAAACTATTATTATGTCTGTTTCAGAGATGAGAAAGCTGAGGGAGATATTAAACCATTTGCTAAAAGTTATGCAATTGTCTGATGTTAGATTTGAATTCAGGTCTTCCTTAATCTAGGACCACTGTATTCTATTTATTTTGTCACTAAACTACTTAAAGAAAAAAATATAAAAATTTGACCACAAGTAAGACACTTTATTATTCTATGCCTCTTTTTCCTCAGCCTGAAAATGGGGCTAATAATACCTCTACTAACTATTCCCATAATGCTATTCCCATAGAGGCACAGATGAAATTATGTACATAAAACCCTGTGTAAAGTGAGCTACTTTTAGAGAGGCAACATAGTACAGGGAAGAAAATTCTAGTATTGGTGTCAGGAAGCCAATCCCATATCCCACTCTAGAAATAAATTACCTATTTATGTAAACTAGATAATTCTTTTAGCCTTTCAAAAATTTAGCTTTCTTCTTAGTAAATTAGATGTAATACCCAAAGTAATAATAGCATTTATATAGCATTTTTCAGGGTTACAAAGCGCTTTATAGATATTTCATTTTATCCTTACAACAGCTCTGGAAGAAGATAGGTATTATTATTATTATTCCCATTTTACAGATGATGAACCTGGGATAGACAGAGATTAAGTGTCTTTCTGAGATTTAAGTGGTTTCCCATGTTTATACACCTGAGTGTATGAGGCCAGATTTCAACTCAGAACATCAAACCTCCAGGTCTAGTGATCTATCCTATCTGTCTGTTACCACCTAGGAAAACTGTATGGTTTAATGGCTGGAGCTTTGATCAAGAGAAATTCCCTTTACTCCCAAAACTCATTTTTTCCTATGGAAAATGGGGATAAAATTCCTTTTGTATCTACCTTCCAGGGTTAAATGAGGAAATTTCCTTTAAAAGCTAATGTGATATATATATATATATATATATATATATATATACATATGCATACACACACACACACACACACACACACATATATATATATATATGATTTGTTATCATCAAACTGTGTACACACAAGGATATTGATTCAATTCCTTCTTCCTTCCAACTTCCCCCAGAACAAAGATATAATCAGAATGTTGTGACAAAGTATTAGAGCAAAATATTGTTGATACCACTTTTACTTAAAGGTAAATCAAAGTGACAAAGTAAACAACTTATTGCCCATAAAAGGGTAAAAATTCTCAAAGCATAAAAATGTTGCAGAGACTGAAGGAAAATGAAATCTTTTATTTTAAGAGCGGCTGCAAATAACTGCTTAACATCATGAATCTAAAATGCTGCCAGTGTCATTTTTCCATTACAAAGTACAATTTTTGCTGTTTGGGGCTTTTTGAATCCCCTGTACAGTAATTCAAAATAGCCCTCATACTAGATCTGTACCTTAGCAGTGTCCCCATGTCAGTTCCAAATAGCAATTCATAAGACTGTATTTATTCTACATGTGGTTCCATTGATATAGATGATGGTTTAGTTCTGTACACAGGGGAGTTCTAACAGAATAAAAAGGAAAAGACTTAGAGTGTCAAGTTCAGAGAAGGTAAAGACTGAGTAAATACACTTCTATACACATCACTTTTTCCACCTTAGAAAATTAATTTCTTATAATTTTTATATCATATTTTAACAGAAACACAGGAATGGTTTTTCTTCAGAGAATGTGTTTGCTAAGCAAAAGTGTGGCATACTGGATAGACTGCTTGGCTTGAAGTCATGAAGAGCCAATTTCAAGTTCATGGTAGATATCTTAACCATGAGCCAATGTTTTAACTTTTCAGGGCCTCAGGTTGCTATTTAAAACTATAAATGACAAGAAGTTCCCAAACAGAATAGGTACCATAAGTTCCA